>NC_047678.1:50635937-50695937 GCF_011762505.2 Arvicanthis niloticus
CAGGTGACAGGTGTGGAGTGTCAGTGACAAATGTGGAATGAGCAGGAAGTAAGCTTTACTCACAGGAAGGAGAGTCTACTGCACAAAGGAAGTAAAAGTTTTCCAAATTAGGAATAGACATAAAAAGAGTGCCATGACCTCTTCCTTAATTATGATTGCTAATTACATAAACATACAGTCAACGTGGAAGAGCCAGGTCTGACCAGACAGAGCCAGGAGTGGGAAAAGTCAGGCCAGTGGCATCTTAAGAGGCATGCATTTAGTTCTTGTGACTCTGGAAGTACAGTAAGCCCACAGGAGGCACAGCTAAAATTTGACCCAACCTAGTAACTCAGAGTTTGATTGGAACATGTTCTGACTGCGTCACCAAACTCTAGGGCTCTCTCATTATATGAAGGGACCACAGTGCAGTGAACTCCCAGTGGTGGAAGTAAACAGTTATTACAGACTGACCTTGGAGCACTCAGTGAACATTTGTCTCTCATGCAAAGGGGCAGAGGGAGATTAACCTCTAGGCTTTGAGAGTCAGTTGGTCTGATCTCTGAAGACTCATGAGCCAATCCAAAAGATCCCATCGACTCCTGCCTAGGGCTCACTAAGACCCAGGTACACTGAGGTACAATCCAAATGCTATCCGGTATTGAATTTAGCACATAAAATACTGTCCTGTAAGCCCTCGTGCGTACTGCATTTACATCATTTCAACACCCAACCCCCTCCAATTTCTCCTACTCCCCCTCCCTCTCAAATTCATGACCTCCTCTTCTTTTATTCTAGTTATTATTGTTACATACATATATGCATGCACACATCTATGCATATGTTACATTTATGTTACATATATGCATATGCCTATGTTACATATATGCATGCCTACCTGTGTTACATATATGCATGCCACATGTATGTGGGAAGCCAACAGAAGGCGGCTATCATCTTTGCAGCCATCTTGAGCCATATATCCTGACAACAGATTTGATTACAATAGCCTATAACAGCTGAGCACACTCTGATAACATCTTGTTTTAGATACCCAGGATTTTCCCTTGGGTGTGTGAGACTTAAAGCTGTGTGACTTAAGGGTATGACTTAGAGATCAGATTTAGAGACAAGACCTAAGGGCATGACTTAAGGGCGTGACTTAGAGGTGTGGTTAGAAGTGAGACATAAAAGGTGAGAGGCAGACAGAAGAAATGATTATTAGGTATTAGGCACTTGGAGGAAGAACTTGGAATTAGACATTAGGCACTTAGCACTTGGAAGAAGTAACTTGGAACTTGGAGGCACTAGGGACTAGAAACTAGGGACTAGGAACTCAAGACTTGGGACTTGGACTAGGAAGAGAATCTGAAGAATAAACGGGATTGAATCACACTCTGTCTGGTCTCCATTCTTCACATCCATCCTCACTCTCTCTCTTGCTGAACCCCAACCCGTGGACCAGAGCAGCTTGGGGCAGTGCGGGCTCTAACAGTTTAGCCCCCAAGGCTTTTAGCAGTGTGGGTTCCAACACTAACAGAGCGGTCTGCAGCATTTTTGGCCCCCAAACGTGGGGCAGCTCGGGCCGCAACACATGTATATGCCTGTGTTACATATATGCATGTCTACCTATATAGGCCTATGTTACATATATGCATGCCTACCTGTATATGCCTGTTACATATATGTATGCCTACCTGTATAGGCATATGTTATATATATGCATGCCTACATGTATATGCATATGTTACATATGTGCATGCATACATGTATACAACCCATATGTTTAGGAGAGACGACTTAGAATGGAGACCTATGAGGACTCTCATCCATGAAAAAAACTAATTTTCCTTGTCTTTGTACTCAATGATTGCCTGTAACTCTCCACCAACGGGTAGGTCACTGGGGGTGGGCCTTTGAAGGGCATGTTCCCTCATTCCCTGTCTTGTTCCTTGCTCCTGGTCCTCTGTGGTGTGAAGAACCTCCACAACACACTCCTGCCACCACGATTTGAGTCATTCCACCATGATACACAGGGAACCATGAGCTAAAGGGAATCTTTTCTGCCTTAAAGTGTTCCGCACCAAGTTTTGCCACAGCAATGAAAAACTAACACATTCTGACTTCTGAGTAAGGTAGGAAGCCACCTCTTAGACCCCACCCCAACTTCACCTCCATAGCGCAGAGCTGATGAGGGGACAAATGGCTGGGGATGTGCTGCTTGGTGGTAGGAGATGACAGCTGTGTTACTCTCTAGTCACATCCTTTGCCTGCGGTTGCATGTGTCACTCCAATGCACACATTGTCTGTTTACAGCTCTAATGTGGTCTCACAGAAACCCCCTGCATCCCTGGCTCCCACATCCCTGGCTCCTGCATCCCTAGCTCCTGCATCTCATGCCCATGGTCTTAGCAGGCATCTCGATCACTCTGAAGACTCACGGTCCCTGCTAACCACTCTCCCTGAAGCTGACATCTGTTTATACCTCATTATGGGTTGGAATGCAATCTTGCAATGTTCTACTAATCATTATTTGCCATTTCCTGTGACAATTCTGACATTCTGGGATCACAGTTTAATGCTAAGGAAATTGAAAATCTCTAGAAAACTGTCTGGGATGTTTGTATCTTCTGTTCAGGTTTTCACCAGCAGCTTCAGGCACGTGCACTTGAATTTGTGTAGCTGGTAGGTTCAGAACATATTGATTATCATCCAGTTTGTCTCTGTCCCAGCCAAAGAACAGGATGCTCTTCACATCTGTAGTCAGTATTTGTATTCGGTAAAGTCACCCATGTGTAGACTCCTAATAGATAGGGAGAAGGTAATCTTTTGTTTGTTTGTTTGTTTGTTTGTTTGTTTTTGTTTTTTGAGACAGATTTTCTCTGTGTAGCCCTGGCTGTCCTGGAACTCACTCTGTAGACCAGGCTGGCCTTGAACTCAAAAATCCGCCTGCCTCTGCCTCCCAAGTGCTGGGATTAAAAGCGTATGCCACCACTGCCCAGCTTGGGAGAAGGTAATCTTACAAGCAGTTAAAGACTTATAATCTAACCCACATAAAACACACACACACACACACACACACCCCAAACACAGGAATAAATTCAACAAAATTTCTAAACCAACATGAATGAAAACAGTGAAAAGCATGAAACCACTAAGGCTATTGGCTCATTCTATGATATGCTGTGATCCCTTTGGGAAGCCTGATGGTTTGTGTATGCTCGGCCCAGGGAGTGGCACTATTAGGAGGTGTGGCCTTTTTGGAGTAGGTGTGTCATTGTGAGCATGGGCTTTAAGACCCTCATCCTAGCTGCCTGGAAGTCAGTCTTCCACTAGCAGCCTTCAGATGAAGATGTAGAACTCTCAGCTCTGCTTGCACCATGCCTGCCTAGATGCTGCCATGTTCCAGCCTTGATGATAATGGACTGAACCTGTAAGCAGCCCCAAATATATGTTGTCCTTTATAAGAGTTGCCTTATAGTCATGGTGTCTGTTCACAGCAGTAAAACCCTAAGACACTGAGAAAAAGCTCAAAATAATGATTTTCAGTTTAAAACAAATTTTTTTAAAAAACCCTACTTGTTTAAGCAAAGGGAGAAAAATACCCAAATAGCGTCACTGAAACTACATTTAAAGTTGCATTCTTCAGAGTAAACGTTGGTCACAGGATTCTTGAGAAGTTTAAGGGAAGTTGTGTTAATGTGAACAGTAAAACTATCTGGAAATTTTCTTCCTCAAAGGATGCTGCCAAGGATGCAAACTATGAGAAGCAGAGAGGATAGGGTGTGTTTTTGCTTATGTGCCCTACATCTGAATGCAGCCATCTGGAGGAGAGGAAGACCAGTGCTTCCAGACCCAGATGTGACACCTGTAGGGAAGGAGCAGTGTCTGGTGGCATCTATATACATTTCAGCCTGAAATGGAACAGAAATCTTATAATTTAAGATTTAAATTTAAGCTGGGTGAAATGCTGTACACTGTGGGGAGCCAACAGGAGGCAGCTATCGCCCTTGCAGCCATCTTGAACCATATACCCTGAGAAGAGACTTGATTACAACAGCCTACAACAGCTGAGCACACTCTGATAACATCTTGTTTTAGATACCCAGGATCTTCCCTTGGGCGTGTGAGACTTAAAGGTGTGTGACTTAAGGGCGAGACTTAGAGATCAGATTTAGAGACAAGACCTAAGGGTGTGGCTTAGCAGTGAGACATATAAAAGGCGAGAGGCAGACAGAAGAAATTATTATTAGGTATTAGGCACTTGGCACTTGGAGGAAGAACTTGGAATTAGACATTAGGCACTTGGAGTAGGCACTTGAGACTCGAGACAGGCAACTAGGATTAGACACTTGAATTTGCAAGTACTTGAGACCAGAGATGTCTAGGAACTAGGAACTACGAACTCAAGACTTGGGACTTAGACTAAGAAGAGAGACTGAAGAGTAAATGGGATTGAATCACACTGTCTGGTCTCCATTCCTTGAATCCGTCCTCTCTCTCTTGCTGAACCCCAACCTGCCGACTGGAGCAGCTTGGGGCAGTGCAGGCTCTAACAATTTAGCCCCTAAGGCTTTTGGCAGTGTGGGTTCCAACACTGACAGAGCAGTCCCCGACATTTTAGCCCCCAAACATAAGCCAGAGCGGCTTGCAACAGTACACCTTTAATCCCAGCCCTCCAGAGGCAGAGGCAGGCGTATCTCTGTGAGCTTGAACCCAGCCTGATCTATGTAATAAATTCCAGGTCAGCCAGAGCTACATGAGACCCTGACTTTAAAAAGAAAAGAAAAGGAGAGAAAAGAAAAAATAAAGGAACAAACAAAAAGAGTAAAATTATTTATTATTGTCTTGGTTAACAACCTGTTATTCTTTTGTATATTTATTTTATTGCATATTTCTGATTACCTGACATTTCTATAATGTTTTCTTTCTCACTCCCCTCTCTCATGTTCTCTTTCTGTGTGTGGCCACTGAGTTTAGAACTGCTTGCTTGAGTGCCAGTTGGAGGGTGTTTGCTGGAGCAAGGGCAACATGTCAGCAGCTACACCACTGAAGAAAATGACAGCTCCTCCCTCCCACTGTGGCAGTGTCCTGTCCAGCAGGGCATTAAACAGTGGTCTGGGGAGGTCACCTGAAAGGGGGTGGGGGGGGACAGGCAAAGACGCAAAAAATGGCGATCTGTCTATAGGCTGATCAAATCAACATTTTTATTTTTTCACATAGGGGTTATATACACAAAAGGGCAGGATGTGGGGAAGGGGATGATGCAGGAGCATAGGTGCTCAGGGGGAATACAGATATCTTCCAGAACAGAGTGTCAGCTGGGTGAAGGTTCAGGGGACAGGACACTATGACTTCACTTATGAATTCACTTATCCTAATCTAAGTTGGTACTATCCACCAAGGCTACTTATCTACAAGTTCTATGACGACCCAGGCTGGCAAATCTCCACCAAAGCTGCTTGTTTACAATATATTATAGCCGTCTGTTTCAGTGTTTTTCGACAGAGACCCGAGACTTTGTGTTAGCAGGCTGACTTAGGCCTCTGGCTGATTTTAGGCCTTCAGTGTATAAGCAAAGCTGCCCCTGACATGGCAATACTTAATGCTGCCTTTACATTATAAGCCAAAGTAATGAATGCATTATGATTGGATGGCACCACAGGTCTTTAATCCCAGCTGAGGATAGGAGCCACCTGATATAGGTACTGGGACTTGAACTCAGGTCCTCAGGAAGAGCAATCTGTGCTCTTGCTCTTAACCACTGAGCCATTCAGACCTTCCCTTCTCCTTTTCAAAGGCTCTGTTGGCTCATTTTTCTACAAGTGTGCTAGTTGTTGATGTAACCAAAAATCACAGTCCCTGGAGAAAGTTCTCTTCCTCTCATCTCATTCTAACATTTGGTGTGTGTTCACTGAAGCCGAAATTCAGGTACAGCCTGTGGTGCTGGGAGACCCCTTAGCAACCATCTTGGTTGGATTTCCTTTGTCCTTGCTCCTGGGCCAGATACAGGTTCGATAAGTGGGTTGTACATTGACGTGTCCTGTATTGCTTTTTGTTTTTCTTCTCTTTTGCTTGGTCTCCACCACAGAGCTTACAGTTCAAGCCCAGACCTTGTGTGGTCTCAATCCAGTTCTCATTCAAATGCCTAGAGAAGGATGTTCCTATCCAAAGCCTTAGACTGCCTCAAAACCTGAACAGAAAAATCATCTAATGCATCAAACGCATTAAAATTAGTCAATATGAACCATCTGAACTTTCTTAAATGTGTAACCAGACTAGTAAGTTATTTCTCTTCTACTTGAGAAACCTCACTAGTCTATCCTAGGCATTTTTAAAAAATAAATAAACCCCTAGGTCACATTTTCTCAGCCAGTGTGAAAATCTGCCCCAGGGGATGTTGGGAAAGTTGGGAAAGGGAGAGGGAGTGGTGCCTTAATTAAGGTTCAGGCAGGGGTGTGATTGCTTGGTAGTCACTGGTTTTGCTTTCCCAGCACATTGATTGCTGCAGCCTGGATTCTCCTGCGTCTGGAGCCCGTTGCCCTCTGCTAATTAGCTTGGCCTTTGCAAGCTTTGATGTCAGGATTTCGGTTTGTGCTGCTGCACACTGTTCCAGGCTTTTTGGTCTTCAAACTGCTCCAGGCAGATGTGGGGTTTTTTATGTTTCAGAAGTTAAACCTGAGAAGTTTCTCTTGTTATATTTCCAAAAGCTGTTTTGAATTGCCAAAAGCTTTGGCTACAGAACTTGGAAGAAAGAAACTTTTGTTTATAATTTATAGCATAATAATATACCCAGCAGAATCCCAGGGCACTGGCTTCATCCCTGGGGAGACCAAACTCCCTGTTAAAGGAAGTAGGATCAGCCAAGGCTGCTCACACCCTCCTGTATTTCTGAATGTCTCTAGATTACATATTGCCACTGAACAAGTCCCGTTTTGCCCTCTGCCCAGGGTGCCACTCACTGAAATGATCAATTGTGTGTGGAGGGGGATTTATTCATAAAGCAAGGAACATGGAAGTGGGGAGACCCAAGCCTCAAAACGTTAAGGATAAAATTTGAGGGTGTTTATGGAGTAAAGGAAGCTGCATGGCTGGTATCAGACCTGGGGAAGGGTGGAGGGAAGTGCCGATCAATCAGTCTGTGTCTCTTCTTAGAAAATGGCAGTGTTGAGGCTGGAGAGATATCTCACTGGTTAAAACTAAAAACTGCTCTTATAGAGAGTCTGGATTCAGTTCCCAGCACCCGCCCACACTGGGAAGCTCTCATCTGCCCTTAACTCCAGCTCTGGACGTTGGAAGGGTTTGGACATCTCTGGTCTCTGAAGGCAAGTGCAATCACATACATACACACAATTTAAAATGAAATAAATCTAAGAAGAACACAGAAACATTAGCATGGTATGGGAGCGGGGTGTCGGATCACCGGCATCAAAAGGTCATCTATCAGGTATCTGCAAGGCTAGAGGAGTCCGTGTTTTCGATAAAGACACTGGCCTGTAAGTTGTGGGAACAGTAACCTAGGCAACCATTGTCAGGGGAACATCGTAGCTGGTAGAGCTGCTATCTGCAGCTGAACTGGTGGGAGACTGACAATATGTAGCTCAGCCTGTGTGACTTCTAGAAGTGGTGACTTTTAAAGGCAACAAAAATGAAGTGAAGAAAAGCCAGCGGCCCAGAGGGCTGGTTCAGGGTCACACTGGGCCCACTTCCTTGTAAAAGCTGCTGAGGAGGGAGCTCCTCCTTCCGGTTGAGACATCTACAAATCATGCAGAGAGCTCCAGGAGTCTAGCCTCCATTGGTCCATTGGTCGGCACCTACACTGTGATGGGCTTTCCCCGGATGCGGCTGTCTTTGAGTCATCTCTCCTCCTTTAAGTAACCCCCAATAACCTCACTGCTTCACAAAATCAGCCTCGGGAAGTAATGTCACTTTGGTCTGTCACTTTGTTCCCTGTCTGAGGTGAGGGTTCACATCTCTCCAGGAATAATGTCAACAAGAGGCCTGGAAAGTTACCGCTGACTTGCCCTTTGGTCCCAGGATCTACCTGTGCCTCAATGCTGGAGTTACAGGCACACAAGCTATACCTGGCTTTCCATGGGCATACAGGGTACTTGAACTCAAGTCCTCACACTTGCATAGCAAGTACTCTTATCCATTTCGTTCTCTTCCCCAGCCACGGGAATTATCAAGATCAGAAAGCAAAAACCAAAACCACAAGTGATGAAATTGTTTGGATCACCAACTTAAATCTTTAAAGAACAGAAGTAAACCTTGACATTGAAGTGGATTGGCTGACTCACCTACAAGGAAGGTTTGTCAGATTCATGTCCCTATGCCAATATCCTCCTTAGATTTTAGATAAAACCCCATGCTAAGCAACATGATGCAGGAAATTATCATTTGCCTTCTGAGTTTCCAAGATTCCAATTTTTTTTTTTTTTTTTTTTTTGGGCTGGGGAGTGGTGTGCAGACAGGGATTCTCCATCCTGTCTATTCTATATTCCTGTCCTGGAACTCACTCTGTACACTAGGCTTGCCTCAAACTTAGAGATCCACCTGCCTCTGCTTCCCTAGTGCTAGGATTAAAGGCATACATCACGGAGCCACTACAGAGGGTTTTTTTGTATAGCTTCGGCTGTCCTGGAACTCATGCTGTACAGCAGTCTGATCTAGAAGTCAGAGATCCTTCCGAGAGTTGGATTTTAATGGCATGAGCCACCACGCCTGGCCAGATATTCTTTATCTGTGGGTTTTGCTCCATGTGACTAGTGAGGAATCTATTCTGTTGCTGCTGTTGTTTTTCATACATTTTATCGTGTTCTCCCGTCCCCCAGCTCCTCCCAACTCCTCCCCACCTTCAGAGGACACACAGACCCTTAAAGCCAATAGAGAGTCTTCACAGCCAACAGAGGCTGCACAGGGGACTTGTCCAAATCATGCAGTCCCTAATGTTCTTGGCTTTTTAAGCAAAAGGAGCCATATCCTGGATCGATACATTTCAGTTAACAAGACATTTTTCAAGAAGCAAAACCAGGAAAAAAAAAAAAAAAAAAAAAAAAAAGCAAAGTTAGTTTGGTTTAAGGGACTTTCCCAGCCACATCTTGGGACCCTTGGCTCAGCTTTTGTTCCTGTTTTGGCAGGCATTGCTGCCACATGCTGGGTTCCAAGGCTGAATGGGCTTCTATCATGGCAACAGTTGTGCTAAGGTCTGGGCTGTCACGATATTTAACAGGACGTGAATGTGCCTAGGAAATAGAACAGGCTGCAACAGCAGAGCCACAGATCAGTCAAAGACATCAATACTCCTCATTTTATTTACACATTTGCAAATCTGTCAGCAAACCTCCGGCAAGACCTCCATGTGCTCAAACACTTTATTAGCAACGAGCTTCGTGAGCAGTAAAAACCGGTGTGTATTAAGGACTTCTTTTTAAAGCCTGCTGTGACTGAATCTCCCTGAGAGAGATTCCAAGGGAACCCACGTGGAAATCTCTGAAAGTATACAATAGGAGACACATTCTAGAGATAAGCTAAAGTGTCATTTTTTTAAACTCCTACTTTCAACTAAATGTGTTCAGCACTAATTTGGAATCTTTTTAACGTAAAATTCATGTCATAAGAAGAATGTTGCCACAAGAGATGTCTGGTTCACTGATGCCTTTAAAAGCATCTCGGAGATAGAGAAGTTGCTTAAGGGAAAAATGATGATCTGGTTTTTAATGTGTAACATCCAGGTGAAACACATCACAGCGATGTCCTACAGTGAAATAACAAACGGCAGAAAATGTGTGGGTCTTACAACAGACAACCAAACACTACATTTAAAAGTTTGCTTAATTTTTACGTATATCCCTAAAAGCAAATTTCATGATGTTGACAGAACTGTAGACATTTCAATATTTGTAAGAATCTATAGCTTGGAGAATATTTTAATCAGTAATTTTGGTAAGCAATGCAGATCTGCAGTTGAGGTTTGCTGATAAACACCTTGAGACATATACATACATATATACATATGTATATACATATATATACACATATATACATACATATGTTATATATGTATATATGTATATGTGTAGTGTCTATATGTGTATATATGTATACACATACATACACATATGTACATTATACATATGCATATACACATCATATACAGATACATAATCACCCTGGCCGAAGAAGTGACTTATGTCTGCAACAGCGATTTTTGAGTCTTGAGGTGCAATTCAGAATATCTTCATAGCCTCCAAGATGTCTTAATTTCTCCAGTTTCTGTCCTCTGTGGAGAATACAGCTTCTCAAGATTAAGTCTTTTTAAAGTTACTGGAGGTCTACAATGTCCTAGACAACAGAGTTCCAGAACCACAATGCACTGCTCCAAAGACTTTCAATGTCAATGACTTTGTCTTTCTAATTGTAGTGATACAATTTTATAAAAATATCTCCTATATCCAAAGAGACTGGAGCTTTCCCTAACCCTGACAGCTGAGTTAGTAATACAGCTTGGGTCAGTTAAGACTTAGCTCGAAATCCTTCTGTGTACTCAGCCTGTTTGTTTAACCTGCCTTAAAAGAACAAGGTCACAGCCAACCACTTGCCTTGGACTTCCACATACTCAGCTTTTACAACCTCAGCCAATGTGTACCTTCAATCTTAAATTATGTGTTTTTCCTTGCCACTGAGCCAGAGAGTAATGAGTGTGTGTGTGTGTGTGTGTGTGTGTTATAGTACTCATTTGCTGAAAACAGCAAACAACTCAGAAGCAACCTTACACAAAAAATATCTGCCATAAATGTTAGAAACAACATATGGATATTGCTTGGTAATGGTGTGTTTGTGGTATTGAATACATTGAGGTCACTTGGGGTCAGTTAGAAAGTATAACTCTCTTTTTTCTTGTAAAACTCTGCTAAAAATTTCTGTACAGTACCTTCATTCCTTCTCACACGCTGTTCAATAAATACAGAGCAAACCCCTGTGTCAGGAGTAGACACTGGCAATACAGACAGATCAGACACACGACCAACAGGCTACGGACAACCACAAACTATAGACAAACAGAAGACAGGGGAGAGACATAGCAAGTTCAAACCTGGGTTCATTCTCAGTCAAATGAATCCCAGGGAAACTACTACATTTTCTTTCCTTAATACAACACCAACAATCCTGGTGCCTCTGAGGCTATCTTTACTGCACTTGTTTCATCTAATGAATGGCACCAAGTCTGAGTTATGTGTTATATTTCTCAATTTAAGCTGCGTGACTTTGTATTTTTCTACTTTTGTTTAAAAAGTACATAACACGCTTGGGATTTTATTTGTTTGGTTGATTATCTGTTCCTTAGCAAATTGATTCCAGGTCTTGGCTGTGGAGATAGGTACTATACCGAGCACAGGAGTGCCCAGGATCAACCTCAGCTTGGAGAGGGTGTCTGAGGAAGAGGTGTTCAGGAGCAGCAAAAAGAATGACTCAAAATCAAATCAGGGTACAAGCTGACAGCCTTGTGTTCTATCTGAGACATCTTTCTGTAGAGACCCCCAGACAGCTCATCCAGATAGATCAGGTCTCAAAGCCTGATCTTTTTTTTTTCCTTGTATTTCTTTTATTTATATACCAATTCAGTCATTTACTCCAGACACCCTTTCAAATATCCCCTGAATCAGCATTCCATGACTCTGCCCCTTGATTCTTGGAAGAGACAGCAAGCACATTTTTTTAACATTTCAAATGAACTCAGAGATCTGTCTGCCTTTGTAAGTACAAACAATAAGATAGCTAGGTGGGATCCTTCCTGAGATTACCCTTCCCACCACACCTGGGCCCAGGCTGACCTTGAATTTAGGAATCTGCCGGTCTTTGTATCTTTCCAGCAAACTGGCTCATAGTGCAGCTACCTCTGTCCTACCTCTGATCCTACCTCCTACCTACTCCTGCCAATCTCAGGATGAGATTTCCAGTTTGGGCAATACCTAGACCCTACTCCAACAGGGCCACACCCTCTAATAGTGCCACTCCCTGGGCTGAGCATATACAAACCAGCACACTCTCTCAAAAAGTAAAGAAGAGACCTACTGAGAAAGATACCTACTTCCCTATCACTTGTTACATTGGGTAACCCATTTGAATCAGCTGCAAACCGTCTGAGTTGTACAAAAGCCCCATGAGGAACTGAATGAATGTGATGGAGCTCACACTTGCTCCAGTGTTTGTCTTTGGCCACAGTACTCATCACTGCCATGTCTTCTGTTATGAGGTTCTGCTTCTGATTGACTCTCTTGACCAAGCAATAAAAAGCAGACGTCAGTATCCACTGCATAAGATCACAAGGACTATCCAGTTCCTACATCTCCAGGTTGTAAGTGCCTAGGTGTTAAGCAGGTGTCCTTGAGGGGCAGGACACAGTATCTGAGAAGCCCTGGAGGGGTGTGTGTGTGCAACTGTGACTCTGTGTGTGCATATGTGTGTATACATGTGTGTATATCTGTGTGCCTGTGACTGTATGTGCATATGTGTGTGCCTGTGTCTGTGTGTCTTTGTGTGCGTATATTTATACATGTGTCTATATGTGTGTGTGCATGCACACATGTGTTTATGTGTGTGTGTGTGTGTGTGTGTGTGTGCATGTATGTGCATTCATTCATGCCTGCACATGAGGACAGAAGTCTTTCTCTATTACTCTCCATGTTTTTTGAGACAGTATCTCTCACCGCCCCTGCAATTTGCCATTTTGGCTAACCTGGCTGGCCAGTAAGACCTTGAAATCTGCCTGTTTTCCTCCTCTCTCCGCTAAAGACTGGGGTTACAGATGTTTGCTAGCTGGCCTGGCTTTATATGAATGCTATGGATCCCCTAAGCAGAGATTCTTAACCTGAAACTGTTAAGAAGCAAGACCTCACCAGACTGCCATCCCTGTGGGTGACAGGAGCTGGGGCTGGAGACAAAGGCAGGACCAAGAGTATCTGAAGCTGCTAAGCAGTGCACAGTCCAACCTGCTGGACAAAGCAGAAAGAACAGGTTCTTCCCACTGGATGGTCAGTTTTTTAAAGGCCAAGTTCCTTCACAACCACCTTGATCATGGAGCACAGAGTCATCAGAAGTATTCAGCAAACCTTTGCTGAGGAAAATAAGACATGTAGTGAGGGACCCAAGTCGTGTTCAAAGGTATGGCAGACATGGATTTATCATGCCTAGTAGAAGGACAGTGCCCTGTTAAATTTCATGAGTCATTGAGCTTGGACATGGCTTGTTGAGGCCAGGGTGGATCACCCTGGCACAGATTTAAGAAGGTTTTATGGCTCTGGAGACAGAAGCATGTATTATTCATTGAGAAATACATTTTATCTCATTAAGCTTCCTAACTGTAGTCAGAGCTAAGAAACTGGAGAAGTCATGAGCAGATGCAGACTAAGGTTTCCACTTCTTTAGAAGGATAAGTGACTCCCTGTTGGTAGACATCACCTTGGCCTGCTATGAGTAGAACTGTGGGATTCAGAACACCACCTCCATAGATAAGAAGGGAAGACTGCTGGCAAGATGATGGACCCTCCTCCATGACCTCTACCCCTTGATGGGAATAAAAATGGAGGTTCATCCTCCAGACGTATAAATATCAAGATGTCTACCAGGTTACTGTAAAGCCAGAGGGAACAATTTATGTAGATACTAAAATGGAGAGAAGAAAGGTGTTTTGGGAAATAAGGGAGAAAGAGGAAGAGTGAGCAAGGGCTCTGTTGGTGGTGGTGGGTTTGTTTTTTTTTTAAGGTTTATATATTTTATGTATATGAGTACATTGTAGTTGTCTTCAGACATACCAGAAGCAGGCATCAGATCACATTGCAGATGGTTTGTAAGTCACCACGTGGTTGCTGGGAACTGCACTCAGAACCTTTGGAAGAGCAGTCAGTGCTCTTAACCACTGAACCATCTCTCCAGCCCAAAGATTGATTGATTGATTGATTGATTGATTTTTTTATGTATATGAGTACACCACTGCTCTCTTCAGACACACCAGAAAACAGCATCAGACCCCATTACAGATGGCTGTGAGCCACCGTGTGGTTTCTGGGACTTGAACTCAGGTCCTTTGGAAGAGCAGTCAGTCAGTGCTCTTAACCACTGAGCCATCTCTCCAGCCCTCTGTTGTTGTTTTAAAGTGTGTGTGACAGAGAAAGACAGACAGACAGACGAGACAGACAAGACAGACGAGACAGTGAAACAGAGAAACAAAGGCAAGAGACAGAAACACACACACACGAGAGAGAGAGAGAGAGAGAGAGAGAGAGAGAGAGAGAGAGAGAGAGAGAAACACAGAGACAGAGTGAGTAGAAACCACAATCCCATAGGTAGCAAACAATTTTTTTTTTCTGAATAAAAGGATGAGTCACAGTAGGGAACAGGAACTATACACTTTGCAGATGAAATTGAAATTAAGGCAAAAGTGTGTAATGGAGTGGCGTGGGCTAGGACACGCTGCACAAACCACATCTCAGGCAGTCTTATCTGCCTTACAACTGCGGGTCTGAAAGGCTCTTTGTTACCTGGAGAGCAACCATTTCACACCATTAACACCAGCTAGCAAGGGCAGTGTTAAAACCCATCACCATGGGTTTAATCTTCAAGTTTAAATAGCTTGCTCTACAGGAAGAGAAGAAACGTTTGAGTTGTTTCCTTGACAGCATGACTATCCATGAAGCTGTCCAGAAGCAGCTTTGGAAGATGGTGACAAAAACACCACCTTCATGAAGCACAAAGCTGCTTCCTACGTCTGAGAGCCGTCCTGTCGGTCCCTGGACACTTGAGGTAGACGCCCAGGGCTACCTCATTTCACATCACTGTTATGTCTCCAACACTGCTTTTCTTTGTGTGTGAGCAACTTGAAGTTTCTCCTTTGTAAACTCCAAAGTGCTGTATAAATGAGAGTTATTGTCATGCCGAGCTCTAACTCCAAAGGGGGGCGGGGGGAGCAACTCTCATGTAAGTAACTTAAAAAAAAAAAATAGATGGACTGAAAATGTGGTATTGGTGAACTTTTAAATTTTTCCAATGAAATACAGCCCTCAAAGGTAAAGCAATATTCTTTAAAATGAAGGTGAAGACAGAAGAGGAAAATGGTACATTGTGTTGTACATAAAGAGAATTTAAAAGCAGGAAGTTTCCCTCCACCCCACACACACATATGTAGCAGATGTGCAGCTTGGTCTTCATGTGGGTCCCCGAACAACTGGAATGGGGGCTGTCTCTAACTTTGTTGACTGCTTGTGGATCCTGTTCCCCAAACTGGGCAGTCTTGCCTGGCCTCAGTGGGAGAGGATGTGCCTAGTCCTGCAGTGACTGATGTGCAGTGGGGTGGAGGGCTCATACCCAGTGGGGGCTCCCCCTTCTCAGAAAAGAAGGGGAGGGCAATAGCGACAGGAGCTTTGAGAGGGGGATACTTGGAGGAGGGGGGCTGATAATGGGATGTCAAGTGAATAAGCTAATTAATTGAAAACAAAGGAATGAGAAGTTGGGGGTTATGGAGACAGCTCTGCCGGTAAACTGTATGCCACACACACATGAGTCAATTCATCAGTACCCACATAGAGGTCAGGCATTGTAACCCCAACAATTTGGGATAGGCAAGTAGATCTCTGGAGCTCACTGGCTGGCCAGCCAGACTCAATCTGTTAGCTCTGAGTGCACTGAGAGAGTCTGTCTCAGAAAGAAAAGTGGAAGTGGAGAGAGACTGGGAAAGGCATGTGACATCAGCCTCGAGCATTCACCCCAGAAGCCCAGGGAAGAGGGACATGAGTGCTGCCTCAGAGCCAGTGAGGTCATAACTATAAGAACACCACCGTGTGTCAGTTTAGGTCTTGCCCAAGAGAGCCATCTGGAGGGACACTGAGCGTGAGCAAAGCATGAACAGAGTGAGAAGAAATCACCATTCCTACTTAGGGAACTGCCAGCAAGAGATGGCAATGGGCATGGACGACAGGAGGAAGATGTCCAAGAAAGTCATACAAACCCTCCTCAAAGAAAGGATTAGTTTTGATGATCTTCCAGGACTATGGCGAAAGGAGGCAACTCACCACAGTAGCACCTGAATTCTAATCGCCTTTCTCTTCTTCCCATTACCCATTACACCTGCCGGCCCCTGAGTGACCAAAACTATGGCTGATGAACTGCAGGGGTCTAGGACTCTGTGGGATGGATAAAGAAAGGGAGCCTGATTTTCTAGCCTCCTTTCTGCACCTGCTTCTGCCCTGACTCATGGGAAAATTCCCTGTGTAAATTTGCACCTAGAATATTACAGGGGACTAGAATGGTCTCTGCACCGAGACCATTTGTATTGAGAATGAGCTGAAAGTTGTACAAACACTTAGGTTCCCATGGGTGGAGGCATGACCAACAAGCCCCTCTGAATAAATTTAAAAGAATCATGAACAAAGGGACTGGAGAGATGGCTCAACAGTTAAAAGCATTTGCTGGTCTTGCAGGAGACCCCAGTTCAGTTCCCAGCACCCACCTGGTTTATCACAGTCACCTGTAACTCTAATTCTTGGTTAACTGATTCCTTCTTCTGGCCTCTGTTGGCACCTGCACACATGTGTTGCATGTACATACACCCAGGTACATACATAGACACATAAAATAAATCCTTTTTTTAAAGTAGCAACATGAAATGAAGTGATTTCATGATGACAGCTTCTGAGTCATGTCTGTTCCAATCACAAGTTGTGAGTGTTCAGAAAACTAAAGGAATACTCTGAAAATGTTGATGTCCCCTGGATTATGTCTGTTACTATTATTAAATCCACTTCTTTGAATTACAAAGCATAGTTATTGTAACACAGGAAACATGCAAAGACAGTGGAGAGAAACACTTTAAAACACTCCCATAAGTCTGTCACTGTTTATTTCTTGAGCCGGGTCTTGAAAAGTGTCCTTCTTCCTTGGGAAGAGGGACACTCAGATGCTCCGCACATGATCTTTGATGGTGTAATAACACTTTCTCACACCTCTCTTTTCCTCTACAGCAACTTTCTGTATCAGGTTCTGTGTTCCCAGACTCAAATAAGAGTGATAGAAAATGTTAAGGGGAAAAAAAGTAAAAAGCTTGTGTCTGTGTCGGACAGTTATAGACTTTCTTTGTCTTGGCATTATTCCACAAACAGGACAGTCTATGTGTTACATTGTATTCAGCATTTTAAGGTACCAAGATGATTTAAAGTACACAGGAGCCAGGTGTGATGGTCCATTCCTTTAATCCCAGCACCTAGGAGGCAAAGGCAGGAGGATCTCTCCACATTTGAGGTCAACTTGGTCTACGTAGAAAATTCTAGGATCCCCAGTGCTACAGAGTCAGATCTGGTCTTAAGGAAAAAAGGAAGGAAGGAAGGAAGGAAGGAAGGAAGGAAGGAAGGAAGGAAGGAAGGGGAAGGGAAGGAGGGAGGGAAGGAAGGAAGGAGGGAGGGAGGGAGGGAGGGAGGGAGGGAGGGAGGGAAGGAAGGAAGGAAGGAAGGAAGGAAGGAAGGGAGGGAGGGAGGGAGGGAGGAAGGAAGGGAGGGAGGAAGGAAGGAAGGGAGGAAGGAAGGAAGGAAAATAATAAAGGAAAGTATGTGAGTTGTATACAAATACTATGTCATTTATCGTAAGTGATTTCTCATTTTGTCTTAGGACTCCTTGCATAAAGGGCATATGTATACGGAAGCAGACAGCTTTAACTTTGTCTCTCTGCCGTCTATCCATCGAACCACTGCTCTCCACTGTTCTGAAATGGACTTCCCCCAGTCTCCTCATCACCACCCAGCCCATCCATCCCATCACACTAGAGCTGCCCTGGAAAACAAGAGCAATGAACAGAGGCTTAAGAAAAATGAAGCTGGGCAACACAAGACACTGAATTCAATCTCCAGAACTCATGTAACACACACACATGCAGGCACACAGACACACACCTACACGTACCCACACATGCACACACACACACAGACATATGTGCATACATACACACAGGCACATGCACACATATCACACATGAACACATATATACACACATATACCACACATACACCCCATACACGGCACCACACACACTTCACATCACACCTGCAGATACCACACCACACACACACACACACATTCACACAACACACACATACAAAACATCCACTGCACCACACTTTACCACACACACATGCACACACATACACTCTCTCACACACACAATACGCAAACACCATACCACACACCACATGCACACACACTATACCACACTACACACACATCACACCAGACATACCATACCACACACTACATGCACACACACACCACACATATATTGATAAAATGCAGCCTTTTATTAAGAAGGAAAAGTGTCTATTAGAAATTTTTTTCAGCTCTAAATAATAGGGTGTCTGGCTGCTAAGCAACAGAAAAGTTATTGTCGTGTGTGGTGAAAATATACCCTAGACAGGACGTCTCCATGATGGGTTAATTTGGTGGTGTCGAAGCCACCCAACACTGTACTCTCTCCATTCTGCCATCTATGGTGCACAAAAGAGCGTGTTAGCTTCTTCTCAGTGACCAGTCCGATTGTATGACTCTTCCTAAGCTACTGACTACAAGGGGGTTAGAATACACATGACTGACCTAGAAAATTAATACTCAGCTCCCTGGACTTGTTGTTTGACCAAAGTGTACCTGAAACACATGACTTCACAGAGCAGTGTGGATAACTGAACAAAAGTCAAAATTCTGTTAGGGATGAATAGGGGGTGCTCGTGAGAGGATAAGCATCAGTGGTTACTGTAGCCACTCGCAAGGACTCCGATGTGCTCTCCTAGGAGAGAACAAAGCATTTATGTTATGATAAGAACAATGGAAGTGATATGTCGTGGGCCATGTGATGAAGTGTGCTTAAATACATCTCAGTGAGAAGGCAGCACCTCTTTGCCTATCTGCATCTGGTCTTCATTCTGTATGTGTCAGTCAATCCAGTGCTGCCCAGTTCCCATTCACGTTGTATTTTAGTGCTTTATAATAATCTTTGTATGTCTCTGTTATGGAAAGTTTCCCATGTCACATTTAGTTAAATAACATGTTATCAAAGGTTCCAATTTCAGCTACCATGGAATACTTACTACATGAGTAATTACAGAAAATATCAACTCACAGCCAACTTGTTAGTTCACTGGTCATCGTATAAGCAACAACATGTCCATTGAAACATGTGACCATTCATGACTGTCCAGAACACTCCAGGGAAGAGATACCTGGATGTCCATTGGATGTCAAAAATAACAAAGCCTGTACTTGTTCCAAAAGGGTGTGCCTGTTATTCACCCCTGTTGTTTACATAATTGAAGCTTTCCTCTCAAGCTTTGGTGAGAGATGGCTTGAGAACCCAGGGAGGAAGGAGGGAAAGCTGGAAAGCTGTTCACACAGTAGGTAGAGTGGGCTCTGCAATACAGGCTTACATGGTTTGACTCTCTCATCAGCACCTCAGCAAGGGAGCACCCAGGCCTCTAGTTGTCTTGTCTAGATGAAAGATTGGAGGAGAAAAGACTCAATATTCAAGGGATGTCAGTCAGTATTAGAAACTGGAGTCAGCCGGGCAGTGGTGGCGCACGCCTTTAATCCCAGCACTTGGGAGGCAGAGGCAGGTGGATTTTTTAGTTCAAGGCCAGCCTGCTCTACAGAGTGAGTTCCAGGATAGCCAGGGCTACACAGAGAAACCCTGTCTCGAAAAATCTAAATAAATAAATAAATAAATAAATAAATAAATAAATAAATAAATAAAAATTGGAGTCAAATTCGTTACTATGACACCGATTGCTCCAGTGCTGTGTCTCCAAATGTATCAGCCACCTTTTGTCATGGTGAGAAAACATCAAAAGCAACTTATGGAATAGTTTATCCAGAGAGAGTCCTCCTCCTGAGGGAGGCATAGCAGCAAGAAACTGAAGCAGGCAGGCTCAAGATCACATCTTCAATTGCAAACAGGAGGCAGAAAGCACAGTGGGACATCACTCAGGAAGTTAGAGCAAGACTATACACTCTCCAACTCCATCCCCAGTGACCCACTTCCTCCAGGAAGGCTCCACATCCTTAAGGTTCTATCACCTCTCCAAACAGCACTGCCAGTGGGGGCCAAGAGTTCAAATACACGAGCCTGTGGGGGACTCTGCTCATTCAAACCACCACAGCATATATATTACTCAGTTCACCACAGATTGCTAAAGTTGACTCCCAGCACTACACACTTTAGCCATTTGACAAAACTGCTTATGTGAAAGGAATAACTTTCCAACAAAAATACAAGTGCAGCCAAGGAACAATCCTTGATAATTCTGCATGTGAGATGCCAATCCGCCTTGAGTATAATCATAGAAGAAACAGCTAACTGTGTACAAAGTGGGCCCACCCCTGTTCAGAATCTCCTGGTGTGCAGCCAGAGAAAGTCCTTCGTGGCAAACCTACTTTCTTCATGAAAAGAGAAAGACAAGACATCTGAATAAAAAGAATAAAGATGACTTGGAGGGAATGGTGCCAGCAAAACACTTAGCACTCGGTGGACTTTGGAATCTACTTCAAAACATAGAGAGCAAAAAGCATAAAATGTTGGAAGCTGTACTGGCTGGGTTTATGTGTCAACTTAACACAAGCTGGAATTATCACAGAGTAAGGAGCCTCCCTTGAGGAAATGCCTCCATGAAATCCAGCTGTAAGGCATTTTCTCAATTAGTGATCAAGAGTGGGAGGGCCCATTGTAGGTGGTGCCTTCCCTGGGCTGGTAGTCCTGGGTTCTATAAGAAAGCAAGCTGAGCAAGCCAGGGGAAGCAAGCCAGTAAGCAGCATTCCTCCATGGTCTCCGCATCAGCTCCTGCCTCCAAGTTCCTGCCCTGTGTGAGTTCCTGTCCTGACTTCCTTTCATGATGAACAGCAATGTGGAAGTGTAAGCTGAATAAATCCTTTTCTCCCCAACTTGCTTCTTGGTCTTGATATTTATGAAGAAATAGAAACCCTGACTAAGACAGAAGCTGATCCAACTTAAGAAAAGAATGTAACAATTCACCAATCTAAAAAGAAACAAAATAAAAAGAGAACTGCTACTGATGCAGCAACCCCTCTCTGTCAGCTTTCTGTCACTGTAACAAAATGCCTGAGACTCAATTCACAGTAGGAAAGGTGTGGTTTAGCTCACAGTTTGGGGAATTTCCTCCATGACTAATCGGCCCCAAAGATTTGAGCCTGCAGTGAGAAAATGACAAAAGGGGTGGGGATCCCCACATCCTTGTTTCAAGCCATGCCCTTGACAACCTAACTCCCTCATCCCTTTCTGGTTTTTCTTCTCTTGAGAGAGGGGCTCACTGTGTAGCACAGGCTAGCCTTGAATTTACAGAGATCTACCAGCCTCTGCCTCCCAAGTGCTGTGATTAAAGATAGGTACCGCCATGCCCAGACAAGGTCTCATCTCTTAAATGTCCCCATCACTTCTCTATTACACCAAGCTAAGAACCAAGCCTTTAATCAACATGGGTCTTTGAGGGACATTTAAATCCTAAATTGTAACACCATTTGATAAATAGAGGAAATGAAGTCAACAAGTCAAGAACACATCTGTGCTGCTGTGTTTACTGCAGTGTTGTTCACATCAGCCATGAAAAGAGAATAAAGTATCCATCAACTGACACATGGAGAAAGTGTGGTGCGTATCTTCAGCCATTAAAAACTGAAATCCCATCCTTTGCCTCACTGGGAACTGGGAATCATCTGTTAAATGAAATAAACCAGATACAGAAAGATAAAGTGCCATACAATCTCACTCATACATGGATTTCAAAATAACCTTCACCTCATAGAGGCTTAAGAGTACAGTGCTGGGACAGTGGAGCTGGGGGACAACAGCTCCACTATTAATACAGTGGTCAATAAATACAGTCATATTAATAGTATGACCAGAGCCAGAAGTCCCTGACATACCATTGTTTGGTAGGTTGGTTATAGGTGACAGTATACTATACACTTCAAAAAGCTAAAGTCAAGGACTTTCAGTGTTTTCACAGTGAAGATATAACAAATGTCCCATGGGATATGTTTAATCTGATTTAAATATTAATATGTGTGCATCAAAATGGTGCATCACATGGTAACCTGTTGGTATGCATAATTATATGAGTCTATTAAAAATAAATATATTTTAAAGTATTCACCAAAGTACAGATGGTACAACAGGAGGGTCTTTAAATAATCTCCCACTTTGTGAACTACAACCCTTGGTTTTCTGTGGCTGTGCTGTCTCCAGATCTGTCCTGTCTCCCTGGAGTTTGTTCTTCAGCTTCTACCTTTTCTACAGGGGAGACCCTGGGTTCTGTAATCACTTTTCTGGATCAGGCTTCTTCCATATGAGTTAAGGTGCTATTGACTGGAGGCCCTTTGGAATGATGGGGGAATAATCGTAAGGCAGGCTATGAGAGCACTCCTTTTATTACACAGTCTGACCTTAAGAACAAGCACAAAGCCAACTACCTTTTTATATGGTTATCTGTGGTGACTTCATTCGCTCACCCATTCATTTATTCATTCATTCATTTATCTCTGTAATACTGGCTTTCTGGTGTGTGCCATAGCTGTAAGTGCTGGAGCACCCTGGAGTGACCTTGATAGTTGGCTTAAAGCTGCAAACATACATGGAGCCTGAGCCCTGTGGACTTCTTTCCAAACTCCTCATTTCAGACATTCACTATTCCTAATACATTACAGACCTGCCTTATGAGGGAAGAGATAGTGTTTTGGATACCAGGGTATCTAGCCTCACAAGTCATGGCAGAGCCGCCTGCCTACTAGGAACCAGTTGAATTCCTTACATTTATATTGTTCTTTGAGATTTGCAACAGGCTGTGTGGCTTATTGCTTTGTTGTTAGTTTGTATTGCTATTTTTGCATCAGCGATAGACAAAAAGAGTCTTTTCATTCCCGTGTGAGCCTCTAGGTTCCATCCCCAGTATCTCCAAGAAAAAAAAAAGAAAGATGATTTAGGATGGGCTATAAAACTCTTTTAAAATCCAATTGTGATTACTTCTGCAGTTTAATATGACTTCTTCAACTTTGCATCCATAGCGAAACGCATGCGCTATGTATTAGTAAACCTAGTTCTAAATAGGTTCTGAAATTTGGTGAGTAGTGTGATCATTCTTCGCAAGCATGCCAGCTCCTATCATGTTTAGAACCCTGTGTTCTGAGGTACTCAAGTTCACACAGAGGAATTTGCTAAATAAATCCCTGGCAAGCTTCTGTAGCCGTAAATACTTTCAAGTAGAAATGGCAAAATACCTCACCCACATCAATACCTAAACTTTCGGAGTTTAGATCGCTTATCATCTGAGTTTTTAACTGCTGGCTTCCCCTAAGGTGCATGTCAATCACTGAATTTGACGGACTGTAACTCAAGTGTCTGAGGAAGACAGCAACCCAGTTAAGATAGCTGATTCCTCGGGACCCCACACAGGAAAAGTGAGACGTGTTCCAGGAACGGGCTGCTAAAAAGAAGTGTGTGGTTCTTGAGAACTGTGCACGGTGAGGGTAAACCACGAGTTTAAGTGCGCGGAGGGGGAAGGGCCGAGGGGACAGGGGTGACCGAGAGCGACCCACTCCACACACACTTACACCCCACGGAGCGGAGCGCACGGCTCGGTCCTCCGGCCGACAGGGGGCGCGCTCCGGTCCCGCGTGGCGCCGCGCCTGCGCTTCCTGCCCCTCCCGGTCCGGGATGCTGCTGCCGCTACTGCGGAGGAGCTGCTTCCCTTCCTCGACTCCCGGCGGCGGCGGCGGCGGCGGCGGCGGCGGCGCGGAGTGGGTAGAGGGTGCGCGGGGGCCCGGGGCGCGCGGACAGCGGCCCGAGCGCGAGCCGTATGCGTGCATGGATCCGAGCGCCGCGCTGCACCGGCGGCCCGCGGGCGGCGGCCTGGGCGCGGTCTCCCCGGCGCTGTCGGGCGGCCAGGCCCGCCGGAGGAAGCAGCCCCCCAGACCCGCCGACTTCAAGCTGCAGGTCATCATCATCGGCTCCCGAGGCGTGGGCAAGACCAGCCTGATGGAGCGCTTCACCGACGACACGTTCTGCGAGGCCTGCAAGTCCACCGTGGGTACGCCGGGCCTGTGGCGGGTGGGCCTGGGGGAGGTCGGGGCCCGGTCCCCGTCCCCGTCCCGGTGGGAGCTCTGACCCTCTCCCGGGGCCACGCTGAGCTATTCCACCGGTAGTCGGCCATTCCCGCCGTGGGCACTTTTGGCATCCGAGCTGCGCACAGTCCAGGTTCCCGTGGGAGCCCGACCCTCTTCCCGGGGCTAGACCGAGTTTTTCCGTGGCCCTTCCACGGCTGTCCGACCCCCTAGAGCTGCGACATTCCCTCCTGCAGCCTTCTCTGGTCATGAGGTCCAAGTGATGCATCCGCGGAAACTCCCGGTCCGTTACTCCAGCTCGCCCAGGAAAAACGGCTTTGTGAGCCGAAATTAGAGCCGAAGGCCACCCACCGGTGCAGTGCCTCCGGGGTCACCATCCTAAGCGGGCCGAACCTCGGAGCTTCACGGGCTGGAAGGATAGGCCAGGGTTTGCTTTCTCATTTTCCGTCTATTTTCGTGGTATACTGAAAAGAAGTTTACTGCAGAGACCGTTCGCGCGAAAGCTGCACTCCGGGTCTCTTTCTTGTTTTGTGCACAAATGTAGGGCAAAAGGATTTCGGCTGTGTTTATCCTTGACCTCAAATAACCGGGTAGACAGGCAAAGTGAGGACGGTTCCCCGGCACTCACCCGAGCTCGGTGAATTACCGGGAAATCCATGGGTAACGCTCCGGTTACCTTCTTCAGGATCTGGATTTGAAACTGCAAGGGAATGTTTTTGTGACGTTGGATAGACAGGCCTTGACATAGAGGTTTGTCAGGGTTATAGGAAACAGTTGTGCCCATGTATACGCCTGGAAAACTCTCATTTGGTGGACTTTATAGAAGACACGGAGTAATAAGCAGGAGAGACTGGACAGAATCAAAAGTTATGAATCCCAGCCCTCGGAAGAGGCAGGTAGTTTGAGGCCAGCCTGGTCTACACAGTGATTTCCAGGACAGTCAGGGTTATATAGATAGACCCTGTCTCAAAACAAACAAAGTCTCAGCTTGGAGGTTTGAAAAGCTAAATACTAATACACATATTTTCCGTTGTAACCATTGATGGTTCCCGTTTTGAGATGAGAATTCTGTAGAGAATTTTAGGGTCTTTCTTTTAGATCTTAATTAGTAAGTTGTCGAGTAATAAAACTACCAGAGTTCTAAGTACTTACAGGAAAACTAAACCTCCGATTTTCACACTGACTTAATTTCCTTTTTGAGTATGCCCCTTAATGCCTAAAAAAAAAAAAAAAAACCAGACCATTTTGGAAATATTTATGCTCCATCTACCCTGTTTGTTTTTTAAATGTTTGTCTTGGGGACATGTTATTAGAACCCAGTAACATAATTACACCCGCTGCAAATATCCAATCTTGGATCATAAGAGTATACAGGGAGTTATTAACCAGGAAATGAGGCTTATATTGTTTTGTTTCTGACATAAGTGCAGTAAGCTTGAATGCAGTTGAGAATTACCAGTTGTTTATAGCCCCACACTTACATATGCAAAATTGAAAGGTAAATGGTTATATTTAATGTGGAAGGGAAATTGGATAACAGCACTAGGAAGTGGGGTGAGGTTTTGGAAGGGGTGGAGAGAGCTGCCCTTCAGGACAACACACCCACATTCTAGGAAGGTTTCCTAAGGCAGGCACATAGAAGTGTCTGCTTGGAGACCTGACCTGGCCTCCTGAGAAAAGTGGGCCTGCTCTGTGAACTTTCCCCTTGTTGGCAAAGTGAAACTAGCCTGGGACATCATGGGATTACATAGACTATGTGGAAATGAGTGGAAACAGGCCTCAGTACACACATAATTATATCTACACGTACACAGGTGTCTACCCACACTGAGGGTGGCTGAATTTTTTTCCTTGAATGTTTTTGTTTACTTCATATGCAACCTAAAGTAACTAATTTCAGTAATTGTTTCTTGTTGTGGGGAGTTCAGAGAAAGATGGTGGAGAGTTCAGAGAAAGACCATAGCTTTAACGAAAGCCTGAAGACACTAAATGCTAACAGGTGCCTCTCTAGCTCCTGCCTCTGAGTGGCGGTTTTTTTTTTTTTTTTTTTTTTTTTGTTTTTTTTGTTTTTTTTGTTTTTTTTTTTTCAAGCAAGCCTGTGGTTTGTTGAGCACCTGCTGTGTGTTGGGTGTTGTGCTGCCTGTGGGGTAATGTGGAAGCCTAGCGTGGGCTCAGTGTGCAAGTGGTGCCAGTAGGAGCTAGATTACAGTGCTCAAGGGGAGGACGAACAGTGAAGAGTACTTAACTCGCAAGCCTCCTGGCTGGGGCCAAGGGCTTGTTAGAGGATTCCTTCCCACGGAACCGTGTGGAGCCAAGTTCATTCCTTAAATTCCTTTAGAAAATGCTGTTTAAATATGACCCTAGGTGTGGTATATCCTTGTAGCTACTGTTTGCACGGAGCTCATAGGTCTTCCTGTGGCCTGTTTTCTAGTTCCTTCTCATCCTAGTACAAAGAGCCCCACAAAGAGGAGTGCCTTCCCTGATGTTTTACTAGGTCAAGGCTGCTTCTGGAAGAGACCACAGTCCCTGAGCATGTGTACATCAAGATGGGTCACAGAAGCGAGGACATGGCCCCTGTCATTCAGAAGCTAGAAGGCGGGCTCCTGAAACAGACCTTTGACGGGAAATCAGACACCTGTGTGACAGGAAATAGTGGAACTCCGTAGGATCTGTGGTGGTAGATGAATGTAAAGTTTGAATCAGTGAGATGTTGATATTTTTATTGTTATGATTAATAATAGGGCATTATTGGGTTTAAAACACAGAATTCACAAGGACGTGAAAAGCTACAGTGTTTCAAATCATTTAATGGAAATTATCATGATTTTTCAAGTAGATTTGTATTTGCAGAATTGAATTGGTCTGATACAACTGGAATAATCAGCCAGTGCTGATTATTAATAATTAATAAAGGGGCAGTGTTTATGAAGATAGAAAGGTAGGAAAAGAAAGCTTGTTTGCTGTAGACATCAGTACCCATCTGAGCTCACAGGCTCCTATGCCAGTTTTTCTAGTTTCCTCTTTGCCTAGACTAGTGGTTCTCAACCTTCCTAATGCTGTGACCCTTTAATACAGTTCCTCATGTTGTGGTGACCCCCCCCCCCAACCATAAAGTTATTTTTGTTGCTACTTTCTAACTAATTTTACTACTGTTAGGAATCATAGTGTAAATATATGATATGCAAGATCTCTAATATTCATAATGACCCCTGTGAAAGGGTCATTTAACTCTCAAGGGTTCTTGGCTCACAGGTTGAGAACCTCTGGCCTAGACAGTGTCTGACATACTCATCCACTTTCCTTCCCTGGATACCTGTGTTGTTGTAAGCATATTTTATGTGCTGTGACTCCCTAGGTATGTGCAAGTTTACATGATCACTCTCTGGGTGGAAAATAGAAGAGCGGTTCTGAATTCCTGTTCTGTCTTCCTTGTACTGAATCCCCTAAATTTAGTATAAATAACTTTTTTAATGTATAGCTTAGGGCTTGATGGTTGGCTCTGGTTAAGCGCACCCGTTCTTACAAAGGATTCGGGTCCGATTTTCAATATCCTCATGGAAGCTCACCACCTCCTCAGGCACCAGGCATACATGTGGTACACAGACGTACAAGCAAGCAAAATACACATTAAAAATAATAAATTAGCCAGGCAGTGGTGGCGCACGCCTTTAATACCAGCACTTGGGAGGCAGAGGCAGGCAGATTTTCTGAGTTCGAGGCCAGCCTGGTCTACAAGAGTGAGTTCCAGGACAGCCAGGACTCTACAGAGAAACCCTATCTCGAAAAAAATTAATAATAATAATAATAATAATAATAATAATAATAAAGTAAATAAGAAAGAAAAATTCTGTTCAAATAGAAGTATAGTTTTGCCGGGCAGTGGTGGTGCACACCTTTAATCCCAGCACTTGGGAGGCAGAGGCAGGCGGATTTCTGAGTTCGAGGCCAGCCTGGTCTACAGAGTGAGTTCCAGGACAGCCAGAGCTACACAGAGAAACCCTGTCTCAGATGGTTCAGTGGTTAAGCGTGTTGCTGTTCTTGTAGAAGATCAGAGCTTGTGTGCCAGCACCCACATGAGGTAGTTCATAACTTCCTGTAACTCCAGCTCCAGGCTGATTAGACATTCTCCTAAACTACTGGAGTAAATGACTTTCCTGTAGTATTTATAAGGCATGTGAGACCTAAGTGTTGTGTTTAGACTTCTGTCTAGGCTCTGTGGTTTCATTATGTGTATGAAAATGTTCTAAAACTTTTGGAACACAAGTAAATTGATGTAAGGCTGTCTAAACTAGAATCTTGTTATTTCTGGACAGTATAATTTCCCCTTAAAAATGCTAGAGACTGCCATGGGGTCATCAGTTCTTTTATTTTGCCAAGTAAGTACATTTTAAAATCCCACCGTCACTAGCTGAGAGAGAAAGAGAAAGAAGAGAGGAGGAGGGGAGGGTGAGGAATGAGAATGAAGAAGATAGAAAAAATTGGGAAAGATCAGGTAGCAGATTTAAAGCTCTTTGGATTTCCCTCTGAGGATCTCTGACCTCTGCAGCAATACTTAAAGCTTCCCAGCCCCACCTTTGAAAAGGTCTCATAGCAGAAGACTATGCACTGCTGAGTTTAAGTTCCAAGGCCTGGTCTCAGAAGACAACTAAGTACTTAGAGGCGATGCAAACTGATTGGCCGTAGTCCTTGTGTTAATACCTTCCTGGATGTCTTTGCTAGATCATGCAGGGATGGGATATGCCTCAGCTACAGGGGCCAGGCCACCCTTGCTGGAATACTTGAACTGACAACAGAATTGAGGGCCCATAAAACAAGTGAATGACTAAGTCCCTGCAGAAATGGCTATCTGGCTTGCCTGTAAATGTCAGCATAGATGTCTAACTTCACCTAGAAGTTTCAGAATGCGTATGGAAGAAATTGGCTCTTCTGCTCTTTAGTCTGGGACTTTTGTTTTTTGAGACAGAGTTTCTCTGCAATGGCTGTCCTGGAACTGGCTCTGTAGTCCAGGCTGGCCACTAATTTACAGAGATCTGCCTGTCTCTACCTCCCAAGTGCTGGAATTAAAGTCATGTACCATCACATGAGGTTTAGGTGAGAAGAGTCAAGATGAACTTACTATTCTGGCTTAAAACTTGAAGCTGATTTTATTTTGTTTGCACTACTGTACTTAAAGTGCGGTCTTGCAAACCATCTACTGAGAATTGTTGAGAGGGGGTGCTAGAGAGGTGTCTCATCAGTTAAGAACGCTGGCTGCTCTTCCAGAGGACCTGGATTCAGTACTCAGTACCCAGAGAGCCTGGATTCAATACTCAGTATCCACATGGCAGCTTACAACCATCTGTATACAACTCCAGTCTAGAAGATCTTACGCCCCCTTCTGACCTCAGAGAGCACCAGGCATGCATGTGGACCACAGATAACACATGCAGGCAAAAACACCCATGCACATAAAATAAAACACACAGAGAGAACTAGGGAAGAATGTCCATAATTCCCTTCCCAAGCATCAGAAGAACAACACAGCCTCCCGAGTCACCCTATCCCCTGCCAGAGTGATGTACCGTGACAACAGGAAGAATTGAGAGTGAGTGGAACTGAGGTTTGGGTCACCGGCCCAGGGAGTAGTGGTCCGCTGTTATTGGGTTTATTTAAGTGGGTTAGTGTAAGCCCACAGGCTTGTGCAATGTCTGCTCTGTGACACCTGGTTATCTTTCTGTCTACTTAAAAGCTATCTTTCAGAGAAAGGCTATAGATTTTGGAGTCAGTTTTATAGGGAAAATAAAAAATCTGGTTAGACCTGGCCCCCAAACTTCCCCTTTGTTTCTGCTTCTCACACAGAAGAAGGTACGTTTTTTATTATGCCTCTATTTATTATGAGGTCAGGGTAGAAAAGGCCCCTGTTCCAGCCTGTAGAGTCAGCCAGAAGCAGTCTGTTGGAAGCCCGGGAACGGGCTGGAGACGCAAAGAGGCTCCTTTGAGAATGATCAGTGAGAGATGTTTTACTGCCTAGGCATCAGATAAGTTGTTCCAACTAAACTTTGGCTTGAACCAGGAAAGAAGACATGGCTTTGTACAGTAGTCACTAAGCAGGTATTTTTGAGGTGTTCTGTGTATCTACATCACAGAACACCTCAAATTCTGGGAGCCGTTCAACTAGGGCACAAAGCTAACACCTGGCTTATCCTCTCAGAGGGGATGTGTGTCACAAAGAAACTGGCAGTTCAGTGTAAGAAAGAGTGAGAGCTGCTGTGTCTCATCAGAGCGAAGAAATTGATCATTTACCTGTTTTCTTTCTGTTGTACAGCTTTGATGTTGGAAAAACAACTGGAAAACAAAAGTATATACAGACCAGCTACCCTAATCAAGTGTGGCTATGTTGGTACTTAATCCTGGAAAGCCAGGAAGCAACAATACAGACCTAACAGGAACCGTGTATGTGCGGCTGAAAGGTCTCCCTGTCCGTCCTCCTCAGTCTGACTCTGACAGGCTGCTGATTCCAGCCCTTGTGCTCCTAAGTTTACTAAAAGTAAAACAAGCTCCAGTGGACCTCTGGCGGGTGGGCATGGAGAGCCTTCCTGTCCCTGGACCTTCTTAATGGAGAAACCTCTGAACTCTGCCAGAAGCCCATGATGTCACCATCCCGTCATGTTTTTGTAGAGTAGGAAGTTAGTTCTCTCCTGTTCTTAACTAAAATAAAATGGAAACCAGTAGTCTTTTTTTTTTCCCCCTCAAAAAGAGAAGCTCTTGTCGATACTTCAGCCATAATGGCCTTTCTCTATGCTGGGGAGTTTGGTAGGTAGTACCTGGACTTCATTGTGACTAATGCTTCTTAAAGCAGACCACTCCCCTCAGGTCCCTCGTACCTTAAAAGAGGGTTGCAGGAGGCCGGGCATTGTGTTGTGCGCCTTTAATACCAGTACTCTGGAGGCAGAGACAGGAGGATCTCTGTGAGTTTGATGCCAGCTTGATCCACAAAGCCAGTACCAGGACAGCTAGAGCTATACAGAGAAACCCTGTCTTGAAAAAATTCAAAAAGAAAGAAAAGAAAGAAAGAAGGGTGGGTTAGGGGGAACCTTCTGCTCTTCCAGGTTTACAATGTAGGAATAAACGGGGTACCATGTCTTAAGTACCTGGCCCAGAAAGGTAATCCATCATTCTGTTTTCTATATAAATGCTAAAATGCAGAATCTGTACCCTTACGATGTACACAGTGTGTGTGTACATCGTAGAGTAAGAAATAGCAAGTGTCAGGCACAATCCTGGTGAAGTCAACCACCTCACAATGCCTGCACTGAGCCTCAGTGAAGCTGGTTGAGCACCTGGCTTTCCCCAGCTCTTTCCCTCTGTAAATGTTTTCTTCCTCTCTTGAGTTAGAACTAGAGTGGTCTGTGGCCCAAGGAGTAGCAGACGCCCACTGGTGTCAGGTTTCATTTATTTGTGTATAATAAAGTTCACTAAAGGGATACACGGCAATGAAATAAGACACATTATGCTCTTAGAGTAGAACCTGGACCACAGCAAACACCAGAACAGTTCTTGGTCCTTTTACTTACAAAGGGAGAAGCACACCATTTTCTGAGATTCTTCCTCTGTACTCCCGTGAAAACAGAACTCCCTCCAGGAGGTGTGGGCACTCAGCAATCCCCACTTCCCCTGCCCTATGCTGTGTAGCTGTGGCTGTGGTTGCTCTGGCTATTGGTTCTTGTAGCTGTGTGTTCTCCTATGTGCAGCTGTGTCCTTTGTTTTGTGAGGGTTGAGGGGGTGGGGGTGGGGGGGAGTCGTCCCAGGGTGGTTTGCATTTGTCAAGGCCAGAATGAAAGAGAAGGCAGAGCTGCAGATGGACCTGTGCTGTCCACAGTCCAGAGAGCTTGTGTAACGAAGCATGGTCCGTTTACACTGCCGCCTTTTAAAACATTTATTTTATGTATGTGGGTGTTTTGCCTGCAAGTATGTCTCTGCAGTGCATGTGTGCAATACTCTTAGAGGCCAGAAAAAGCTGACAGGTCTCCCTGAAGTGTAGTTGCAGATAGTTGCAAATTAACATGTAGATGCTGGGAACCAAACTTGGGTACTCTTTGAGAGAAGCCAGTGCTCTTAAACCACTGAGCCGTCTGTCCAGCCCTCCCCCATCCCCAGTTATGCTCTTTAATGGTGTCTTTTCAGAAATGATCACAAGATTTCATAATTAGAATATTATTTTTAGTTTTACTGAATCCTCACAGTAACACAGCTTAGGGAAGAAAAATCAGCCAAATCTGTGAGGTTTCACCCATAATGTACTTTCTGGGATTGATACAATGTTATTGTGCAGGTCCGGAGGCAGCAAGGCGCATCTCCCTCTCCTTCATGGTGTGCAGGCTCGACTCACCCCTACTCTTCTCATGGGCCATGCAGCTTGGGCAGGAAACACATTTCCTTTAACAATAGTAGATAGAGCTGTCTGTCACACACTTAGTGCCTCCCACCCAGTGTTGGGTTTGCCTCTATGGTCTTGACACCTCTCTTAGTCTCTCACCATCAATGCAGGGATATAATGTCCAAAGTGGCTGACATTGTTTGTCTAAGTACTGTGCTGCAACTATAGTGTCACAGCCTTTTACATGGAGACCTGTGTCAGAGCCCGGGACTCCATAGCTGTGTTAATGTTGGGTACATTCCAGTGCAGTCTGGGACAAGCTGAGGTCTTGGGTTGGCAGAGAAGCAAGGTGACCTACTGGACAGGGAATCGAGGAGGCTGCCTCTTATCAAAGACGTGGGCCCCAACGTTATTTCTTCTTTGGACAGGAAAGGAATGTGAAGAAAGAGGAGTCTGTATTTCTGCTGTTTTCATTTTGTACTTCTTAGGGCCCAGCAAAAGAAACAATGTTTTGGAAATGTTTTTCCTTCTGGCCTTCCTAGGCATCAATTCCTTCTGCTATGAAAGACCACCCAGAAGGAACAAAGAGAGGCTCGCTTCCTGAGGTGATAGGATGATAATGGGCCATTTGTAGAACATGCCATACATCTGATCTTATAACAACCTTCTGTTGTACACTCAAGTGTGAACTTGAATGCACACAAGTGTTAACTTGAATTCTGCTGCTGTTGTGTAAGCATGTGTTGCGTCATTTACCCCTCTTGTCTCTGATCCGATGTCCCCTGCAAGATGATAGGACAATGCCCACCTGACTAGGCTGCCATGAGCACAGGATGCTTTGGGGTGCAAGGCACTAGAAATGACAGATATAACTGTCATTGCTACTAAAACAAATGAAGGTTGAGCCTGAGCCACAGTACCTCAGAGACTGCATGCTGGCATTGGTGATAGGGAGCCTAACCCTGTAAGCTGAAACCTTTCTGGAAACATTGCTAAACTATTTTCAGATGATTTCTAAACAACTGTAAGCTTAAATGTGGGTCCCTGTTACCAGAGTAATCTACTTAGGGGCTAACCACTCCATGTAAGTGACGGGGAAAGTAATTTGTTACCATAGTGATTCCTGGGCTGAGTGTGGGCAATCTAGTAAAACTGCCTGTCCTTCACACAGTTATACAGGAAGTAAAATGTGTCTGCTCCCACACACACACACATTGGTGCCCAAGTGTTCATATCTGCTGCTTCCATTTCACATCTGTCTCCTTTGCCTCTTTAAAAACAAACAAACAAGCAAACAAACTGGTCAGTCCTGAATATCCCTAATTTTTCCTAAATTAGTCAGCATTTCTTCTTGAATACACAGCTTTTAATAGAGAAAAGAGGCCTACTGTGAGTCTGGGCAGGAAGCCAAGGATGCTGGGTCTTTGGGATTACACAGCCTATGGGTGAGGCCAGCAAAGAAAGATGCTGTAAGGGCCAGAAGAGTGCCAGACCCGGAACTGGGGTAGGAGTGGGGTAGATGTGGTCAGGGAAGAATCCTTGGGAAATCTAGGATTTAAAAGGTTTCTGGGCAGACAAGAAGGTTCTCTAAGAGTGCATGGCAGGGAAAGGCACTTTGTTGCCAAGTGTGTGGTGTATTAATGTGGGTCAGTGTGACCCAGGGCAGGGACTGTCCCCATTAAGCTGAAGGTTAGTGAGGAATGTCACTTGCCTGTTAATCAAGCCTCTAAGAAACAGGGTGACAGTCTCTTTGTCCCTTGAGTCCGTAGTTCTCCACTCCTGTCTCCGCTGACTGTCCCCAAAACTCCTGTAAACAGTTGAGACTGTTGATGACTTGCTGTGATTCATTAAGGACCATTACTGTTTCTGTGGCCTGCAGATGCTGCAGATACACAAACATGGAGTCAGTTTATACTTAGGAGGCGGGGTTTCTAGACATGTCCGATGGCATACTTGTATTAATACAAAGACGTGTATCCAAGCCATAGTTGGATTAAGTTTCCAATTATTACAAGCTACTTGGAGCCGTTGTTAGGTACAGTGCAGATGATTTTACTTAAAGGGGACAGTTTTGTGTTTTTTTTTTTTTGGTCTTTCAAGACAGGGTTTCTTTTTGTTTCTTTGGCTGTCCTGGAACTCACTCTGTACACCAGGCTGGCCTCTAGACCATAGAGATCTACCTCTGCTTCCCCAGTGTTGGGGTAAAGGTATGCTCCACCTGGCTCTTGTATTTATTCATCCATCCATCCATCCATCCATTTACTTATTTGCTTATTTATTTATTTTGGAGAGGGATAGTTTTAATGAGCTGTTACCATTTATAGACTTGGGTTTTTGTTTTTGGTTTGGTTTGGTTTTAGATTTACTTATTTTAGGCTATGAGTGGGTTTGCCTGCAGCACTTATGTGCACACAACTCCTGCCGGGGTCAAAAGAGGGCATTAGATCTCCTGGAACTGAAGATCCAGAAAGTTGTCAGCTGCCATGTGTGTGCTAGGAACTGAACCTGGGCCCTCCTCACTGAGAGCAACAGCTACACTTAGCCACATTTTGGCCCTGATTCATACACTTAGAGATTTAGCCACTTAACTGCACCGGGACTTTTCTGTCGCAGCCACGGTGTGGTTGTGGTCACACTGTGCGCACACTCAGTCCTTCTCAGTGGCTGAGCAGATTCCTTGTCCGGTTCAGTATCTGCTACCCAGCTACATTTCCAGACTCTGAGGAGTATTAATGCCTGATCCTTTTGTTTTCGTCCGTTACGCTTCCTGGGTAGAGACATGATGCTCATGGAGAGCTACTAAGACAGGCAGGTTTTTCAAACCAGTTGAGAAGGCGTGGAGAGCACAGGACACGTGCAGGCCCAGCATGGCATAGCAAAGAAAACTGTCCCCAGGACACAGACAACCTGCACTGGCCTTGTGAAGGGTTCTGTCAGTCGACTGGAAGCAGACCTCAGGAGAGATGATGTCACTGGCCAATCCTCTTCAGTAAAAGAACATATTTACAAACATTTCGTCTTCCTTAACTCAGATTCTGAAAACATTCATTTGAAGTCGGGGAAGCGTAAAATCAAAGAGGCTGGAGGGCGGCTGTGTGTGAGGGCTCACCTTGGAGGCTGATAACCTGCCCCCTGGTATCCACACTGTACAGAAAATGAACTCCTTCAGATTGTCCTCTGACCTCCACTCTCACAAGCTACACAAACAATAAATTAAATAACAAGTAATTTTTAAAAGATGTATTTACTTATTTATTTTACACATATGAGTAAACCATCTTTATGCACACCAGTAGAGGGCCTCAGATCCCATTACAGATGGTTGTAAGGCACTATGCGGGTCCTGGGAATTGAACTCAGGACCTCTGGAAGAGCAGTCAGTGCTCTTAACCTCTGAGCCATCTCTCCAGCCCGTAATTTAATTTTTAAAAAGTGAAATAAAGCGGTCATGGCACCTTGAATTTGATCTATAATTCACATCACACAATTTTAGGGTACTATTTTAAAGGCAGTGGTTTGTCACCAGGATGTGCCTCTGACTATTAGTCAGAGCGGCAGTATGGTCATGCCTCCAAGGTGTCACTTTAAGGAGCTGCCACTTCCAGTGAGGCATTTAGGTATCTCGGACTACTCAGACCTGCTCCTTGCTCCTGGGTTCGCAGCTATGCCTGTGAACCAGTAGACTTTGGGAAGCAGTCAGCTGGAGAACTAAAAGTAGGGTTTTGTTAGTCAGCCTTGCCAGTCTGGTGTAAAGAATGTACAAGGTGTGGTGGCGCACACCTTTAATCCTAGCAGGGAGGGTCTGTAAGTTCAAGGCCAGCCTGGTGTGCAGAGTGAGTTCCAAGGAAGCCAGGGCTATTTATAAAGAGAGATCCTGATTCAAACAAAAAGCAAACAAATGTTTAAGAAGAAATACAGGAGACCTGTCTCCTTTATTCTACTGTGACATTTTATGTTCATGGAACTTTTGTGTCATATATCTAGGGACTGCCCACCAGCTCAATATTATAAACACGTCTTGTGTTGCTAATTTTAAAGCCAGTCACATGTCTTTCTGTTCATCTCAGATCCTCATCTGACCACTGCTGCCTCAGGTCCCAAAGTGGATGACCAGAGGACAGGCAGAGTCACTGTGTTGGCTGTGCTCCACCTGCACATGTCTGCTGCCTGGGATCGTCTGCCTGAGGCCTGGAGGCAGCTGGGGAGTAGACCCAGAAGGGAAATGTTTCCAGTACTTGTAGTCAGCGAGCATCTCATTTCTCTACTTGTAAATACTGTGTTTTTAAAAAGTGTGGCTTGAAATATTTTTTCTATAACTTAAAAGATGTCAGATGAGATATACAAATGAAATTTGGATTTTTTTGCAATTTATTTGAAGCTTACTGATCTTTAAAAAGAAAAATGTATGTGATGGTTTGGTTGCAGTATTAAAAATGAATAAAAATTAAAACTGAATATGCCAATCAGATGAGTAGATTTCTTTTTTGTGCTGAGCTCTTATTTTGTTATCCAGCCTGCCTCATGTGCGCCCCACCTCAGCCTTCTGAGGCTAGGAGTCCAGGCTGCCTACCTAACCTGGCTTACTATAAACATTTCTATAACAATTGTTCCTCTGTAATATACTGAGTCATGCACATTCTTACCAATACTAGTTGAGGGCTAACGATTTTAATATATTAGTAGCTTCTAGATTCAAACAAAGGCTGTTTAAAATCAGGAGTCATAAATTAGGTGCTAAAATAAGCTGGGGCTGGGGGTGGCTTCTAGGCTGCGTGTGTAGCTCAAGAAAGCCCTGCAGCTGCAGGCCTTTGCACACTGAGACCAAGGCACCCTTGACCTCTCACTTTTAAATTTTTGCGGTACCCCAATTCTTTTCGTTTTCTGAGAGGCACACATAAGAAAGACTCCTTGATACACTGTGTCTCACTATGTCTTTATTGCTTTGCTTGTATTCATTTGTTTTTCTCTACACATAAGAAGGGCTCTTTGATACACTGTGTCTTTATTGCTTTGCTTCATAGTCATGTGTTTTCTCTGCAGGTGTTGACTTTAAAATCAAGACTGTAGAACTAAGAGGGAAGAAGATTAGATTACAGATCTGGTAAGTAGCAGCCGGTCCCAGTCATGCCCTGTATGCTTAGCAGTCTACACACTTGGCCACTAAAATGAACCCCTGAGCCCTCTCACCTGCCTTCTTCCCTTCACTCCCTTTAAAATCAGATGAGCAGCACTTCCTGGGAGCCGCTCCTCCCTTCACACTTCATTTGCACATGAGTATTGTGCTATCATCCTGAGAGCTGCAGGAGCCTCTCTGCCTGTGTTTTCCAATCATTGACTTGTCTCCAGACTCCATCATTGAAGTGGTTGCATGATCGTTTGCCTTGCACTTGCCATGCAGCTCAGTGCTAGACCTCTTTGCTTGGCATGTACAAGGCCCTGGCTTTCACCCCCAGGGCTACTGCGTGGGAGGTGTGTCTTTGTGTATTTTTAAATTACTGCATGGTCTTCAAAAGATCCCAGTATGTTCATAACCCTATTGTGAGGTGGGGGAAACACATCACCTACACAAGCAGCTCAAGGGCCCTTGTGCTGGTGCAGTGTGGACATAGTACGGCAGGCGTGCGCTTTTTTGCTGGCTTGTGGGTGCCGTGTAACTGGGGCCTCTTCTGCATACCAGAAGGGGACCCAGAAACCCCATCCGATGAGAGAAGACCCTCAGTTCGGCGTTGGAACAGGAGGCCAGACCAGCTGTGTTCTAACAGTAGTCAGTGCTTAAATCTTCTCTTCCCTATTAACAACCTACAGTGGCAGCTAGAAGTACCCGACCAATGTTACTGGCCGCCTCTGTGGAAGAAAGGGCAGGGGTCTGGCCCATGTCCTTTAGTGGTAGCCCTGCTCGGCTGTTTGGAGAATGCATTGTGGTTCTCAAGACAGTGTTGCAGCAACACACTCAGCTTACTAACTCCTCTTGGCAGGTTGCCCTCAGCTCTGACTGTCTGTCCACCGTCTGTGTGTGTTTGCTTTCATCTGCGTTAATCGCTGCCGCATCTGTGGTATCACCGGTCATCTAACGCTTGAATGTTAGTGGCATGTCTCCATCCTTCATCCATGTCCTTGTCTGGGGCACAGCTGCAGCCAAGCCAGCCTTGCTCAACTGGCGTCCTGAGGTAATCACTTTCATTTGGTCATCTGCAACTGTGTAACCCACAGAAGGGCTTCTCGGGTTTTATGGTTTTGTTTTTAACAGTTTTACCTAAATACTTAGATAACAAAAAATAAGTATTTCTTACACTAGTCCACAAAGTAACAATCTTTGTATAGTTCATCGCTGTCCATAAGATTAGCTTTCATGGGCTGGAGAGAGAATGCTTAGCAATTAAGTCCACTGGCTGTTCTTCCAAAGGACCTGGAACCCAGATTCCCAGAACCCACAGGGTAGCTCACAGCTGTATAATTCCAGTCCCAGGGATCCAACACCCTCTTCTGACCTCCTTGGGCCCTAAGCACATACATAGTACACACATATACATGCAGGAAAAACACCCATAGACATAAACTTTTAGTCTCTAACATAAGCTGCTGTTTCTCACCGTAAGCTCCTTAAAGACAGCTTTTGAAGGGTTCAGGGCATGTCCACCTCTGTGACTACATCTGTGGCTGTTGTTCTTTGTCCTGAGAAGGGTAATGAAGGTAATATCAGATGTGTCACAGCTGGCTTGAGTGGGTGACAGGCAGATTATGTCCTGGGGCTGGCGAGTTAAGAGCAGCTATGCTCTTGTGAAGAACCTGAGTTTTGGTTCCCAGCACCCACACTGCGTGGCTCACAGCCTGTAGTTCCAGCTCTAGAACATGAGACATCTTCTGGCCTATAAGGGCACTCTCACCCGTATACGTAATTAGAGCACAGTTGCTTTTTTTTTTTTTTTTTTTTTTTTTTTTTTTTTTTTTTTTTTTTTTAGCTATATCTGAATGTTCAAGTCCCTTTTGTTGATTTGTCTGACCTCTCTTAGAGTGGCTTTGGGTCTGATCAGTTCCTGGCTTCCCTTAAGGAAACCTGGTCCATGAAGTTGGTTGTATATTCAGCCACACTCAGACCACCTTTCTCTTAGTCCCCAGAACTGTCCTCCGCCCTCTTGACCCTCCTGTAAATGTCTGCAGCTGTCGACATGCCACTGGTGACAGTCACTGGGGAAGAGCGGTGGTGTGTTCTGGGTTTACTAAAAAGCTAATCGCACACTTGTGTTGGATTAGTCCAGTGTTGAGTTAGGAAGCTCCTCCTTCCTTTTAAAACGTACCATAACGGGAGCAACTTACAAGAAGGATGGTCTGTGTTGGCTCATGGTTTAAGGAGGTACAGTCTTCACAGTGGAAAGGACGTGTGTTGGAAGCCAGCTGTTTGCTCCTGTCTCAGCAGCCCAGAAACAATGGGAATGTGGTGCTCAGCTGCCGCCTGCTCCTTGTTCCTGGCTTTTCAGGCCGAGTGCCCGGCCCACTGAGGTGTCACTTGTTCAGTACTGGGCTTACTGTTAGCTAAGTCTCTGTGCAGACATTTTCTTACAGCAGGCTGTGTGACTCACCAGTGCCCTGATCAAGTTAACAGTCCATCGCAACCTCTTTTTTCTGAAGGGATTTTCAGAGTGATCTTATTTCTATACTACACCGGCTGTATAATTAATCATGTCGTACTCAAAAGACTTTCTTCTGAAATATTAATTTAAAAGATAAGAAATGAGCCTGAGGCATAGCCCAGTGACAGAAATCATTTTTTACTATTTTGATAGTACAGACAGCATTGGGGTCAGGCTCCCTTTTTATTGTTTCTTTAATAAAAGTACAGATCGGACACTTTCTTCCAAAATCCTTGGAACCACTGGTGTTTGTAATATATTTGCATAGGCACAATGAAAATGACTTGCATGTGGGTCCCAAGTCTAAACATTTGTTTGGCATGTACTCGGAGATACATGTCTTTTTTTTTTTTTAATTTATTCATTTTATGTATGTGAGTATATGGTCACTATCTTTAGGCATGCCACAAGAGTACATCGGATTACAGGTGTTTGCTGGGAATTGAACTCAGGACCTCTGGCAGAGCAGTCAGTGCTCTTAACTGCTGAGCCATCTCTCCAACCCAAGATAGATAGTATTATACAGTATCTCTAGTCTGCCTGCATCTTTTGAGGTCACATGTAGAATTTTTCATGTGTGGCAGTGGCATGCTGGTACTCAGAAAGGTCTTGGAACATGTTTGGACTTGTAGATTGCAGGGACTCAGTGTCTATTGTTTGTCCTGCAGTCCAGGGAGATCCCAGGGCTGTTGTTGTTATACGTTTGTGTGTTGTCTGCTGTACCTTTTGTCACCAGCTGGAGCACCGTCTGAGGACAGGGGGACTGTTGTGCATAGGGCAGAGCTTTCCCTCCCTGGTTGCCACAGAGGAACTGTAAACAACTGTGATTCTTCTTGATTATTTGTCTTTGTGGTCAAACAAATGAAAAATACTGTACTAACGAGTCCTACACGTTTAGAACCTCCAGGCTTCAGTTGTCTGTCGTGGTTTAACATTACATATTGTCACTGACACCTTTTTAATTCCTTGATTGTGTTTAAAGCACCATTTTTCCTCAGTACTTAAGTATTTCTACTCAGTGTGTCACTAAAACAAAATGTGCCCAGTAGTATGTAGTTTCTTTAATTCTCTCTCTCTCTCTCTCTCTCTCTCTCTCTCTCTCTGTGTGTGTGTGTGTGTGTGTGTGTGTGTGTGTGTGTGTGTGTGTGAATATGTATACATGAGGGCAGATGCCTGTGCAGCTCAGAAGAAGGTGTTGGATCCCCTGGAGCTATGGTTATAGGCAGATTTGAGTATTGGGAACCAAACATGGGCCCTCTGTAAGAACAGTATGCATTCTTAACTGCTGAGTCATCTCTCTCAAGTTACTGTGATGAAATGGACCTGAAGCCTTTGAAATACGTCTCCTGCCTTGAGACAGGAAGTAGGATTGACAGGTTGGTTGGCAGGCCACGTCATTATCCATGAACCCAGTCATCACTGTAGGGGTCAAGTTGTAGTCATCAACTGGTATTAAGGATGCCCCCAGGTTTCCCTTGGTCCTCTGCTTGGAAGAGGTGGTGCATTTCATATTAAAGTTGGTTCCCTGTCCTGCAAATTAGTGCCACTTACATGAATGTATTAGCAAATAAAAATCTTTGAACCAAGGCTGGAAAGGTGGCTCAGAAGTTATGAGCACACATTGCTCTGTTGTTGCTGTTGTTGTTGTTGTTGTTGTTGTTGTTGTTGTTGTTGTTGTTGTTGTTGTTTTGAGAAAGAGTCTCATATGCCCTGGAACTCCCTCTGTAGACCAGGCTGGCCACAAACTGAGAGATGCGCTCGATGCCTTTGCCTTCCGAGTTCTGGGATTGAAGGCGTTTGTCACTGTGCCTAGCTGCCACTGCTCTTCCAGAGGACCCACATTCTGGTTCCTTTCACCAAGTCTGGTTCCTTTTACACAGACCTGTAACTCTGCCTGCATGGGGTCTGAAGCCTCAGGCACCACATTCAGGTACACAGACAGACATTGTACATACACTTACATGCACATAATTAGAAATCTTTTTAAGTATTGTATTACAAGACTGGAAAAAATGGAATTTCAGGAATTTTTCAGCTTGTACCAGAAGCAAAGACAGAAATGAGGATAAGACCCCATGACAGCAAAACCCAGATTTTCAGCAGTGAGATCTTTATCATTACAATGAAGACTCCTCTTCCCAGAGGTGAAGGTGGAGAGAGCGTGTATGGATTTTCTGTATCTTCCCAGCATCATGCAGTTGTTGTCAACAGTTGATTATCTTATAACCATCCAGTGTTCTTCTCATGGCCCTTTGTGGAAGATAGAGAGAGAGGGCCCTGCAGTTAAGATCACTTGTTGCTCTTGCAAAGGAAGCAGGTTTGGTTTGGTTCCCAGTACCCACATGGTGACTCAACCATCCCTGACTCCAGTTCCAAGGGACTTGATGCCTTCTTTTGACCTCCACAGGTACCAGGCACATACAAGGTACATGTACACACTTGCAGCAAAACATTCATACAAATAAAATAAACCAATATTTAAAATTTTAAATAAATAAAGTGGCTCTTTACTGATGTGCAGTAGGTAGTTAGCTAATAACTCATTGAAGGGAATCAACGTTTCTCTTTGCCTGCTGCTCAGTCATGTGTGGTTGACACAGTTTAGCATATAGTACCTTTGAGGGGTAGAAAATAACCTGAGTATTTGGGGGCATGCAGATTAGTCATTCTAAGGACTGTTTTTCATGCTGCAGGCATTCAGAGTCAGGTACCAAAAGCAGGTCAGGGGGTGAGCTTCGGAGGGGAGTGGGAACTGAGGGGGTTTGTAGGTGCTGCGTCTCCCTGTTGTTTTGAAGACACACATGACCCCATGTTTTGATGTCCTGACATTCCTGTTGTGACTTTCTGATGGAGCGTGGCAGGCTGGAAAGGTTGTTGATCTCAGTGGGTAATCTGTCTCCATTCGTGCAGTTTAGTTGTGAATCCATATACCGTGTGTCTCCTAATGGTGTAGATCAGCCTGACCTTTTCCTCGTCCACCTGTAAGGCTCAGAGGAGAACCACCCTGCATCCCATCCCTTGGGGTGGAGAAGTACACAGCAGGTGTTTGCACTGGAAGGTGGAGTTGGCTACCTTGGTGGTTTTGAGAACTGATTTTTACTGCTGTTTCCTAGGGACACAGCAGGGCAGGAGCGATTTAACAGCATTACCTCAGCCTATTACAGAAGTGCCAAGGGGATCATACTTGTGTATGACATCACCAAGAAAGAGACGTTCGATGACTTGCCAAAGTGGATGAAGATGATTGATAAGGTGAGCATCATATTCCCCGTCACGGCCTTCAGCCTGTGTGTGCCTCACTGTTAAAGGGAACAGAACATGCAGCATCCACAGTGGACTGAAGTCATCTAAGCCATACTGCAGCCTCGCTACAGACTGGGCACTGGTGGGATACATTACACATTCCAGTCCCATGGACTGCATGGTTTCAAAGCCCATCCTCACTCCTGCTCTTTCTGCTGCTTCCTCAGAGTTACACTCAACAGGAAAGGTTGTGTGGACACTCTGTAGTTGGGGTGCCCGTGGGTGACCCAGGGGTCTAGTCATCCTCAGCATGGACGTCTTTTGGTTCCTCATTTTGAACAAGAGATTTCCTTTGGCTGGATATTGAGTTCTTACTCAATTTTGAATGAAGAAAATCCTGGTAATGTGAACTGTGTTTTCCTCCTTGAAATGTGTGTAGCAAATGCACCTTTAGAAGACAGCACTTGGGATTGAAATGTGACCGTGTAGATACAGTTGGCCACAGTTTCAGAGGTTTTGTCCCCAATTCTTTTATGTTACAAGCACACATAAAACAGGGCATGTAAAATTGACTTCAGACCTGTGTTTGTATGTCTTACAGCTTCTGGAAAAAGTTCTTCCCTGGTTTTACAAGTTTTCAGTTGTGTCTCTTCACCGTGTGTTAGGGTGTAAGAAATAGGAGGGCCGGGCATGGCAGTAAACACCTTTAATTTCAGTGTTCAGGAAGCAGAGGTGGGCAGATCTCAGAGAATCTGGGACAAGTCTGTTCTACATGACAAGTTCCAGGCCAGCCAGAGCTACACAGAGAATCTCAGTAACCAAAAAGAGTGGAGCAGAGACAGGCCTCTCCCTCCACCTGCTCTGCAGAGAGGAGGCCGTGAATGGAGAAGACCCTAGCCGGGCAGTGATGGCGCACGCCTTTAATCCCAGCACTTGGGAGGCAGAGGCAGGCGGATTTCTGAGTTCAAGGCCAGCCTGGTCTACAGAGTGAGTTCCAGGACAGCCAGGGCTATACAGAGAAACCCTGTCTCAAAAAACTACAAAAAAAAAAAAAAAGAAGAAGAAGAAGAAGAAGAAGACCCTAGTCCCAAACACACCTCCCCCAAATAGGTTTAGGGATATTTATGGGATAAAGAAGCAGATGGTCGAGGATGTGGGGAAATGATTGAAGGGAATTCGTGGTCTGCTCTGCAACTCTTCAAATGCAGTGAAGGTGGTTAACTCTAGAGGGCCCCTCATCTGAGGGGGAAGATGACATCAAAAGCCCATCCATCAGACTTGTGCATAGGCCCAAGTCAAGAGTCAGGGTTTAAAAAAAAAAAAAAAAAACCAAAAACCTTCAAATCCCTGAAAAAACTGACAGGCTAGCCATCATCCTGGGTCTGGTGAGAGGATTTGTCTGTCAAAGATGCTTGCTGCCAAGCCTACTAGTTGTCCTTTGACCTTTACAGACTTGCCACATGCAAACACACACACATACACACACACACACACACACACACACACACACACACAAAACACAGATGTAAAGAAAAGCCCTCCCTGGTTGTCCTTGAACTGAGAGTTCTGCTTGTCTCTGCCTCCCAAGTGCTGGGATTAAAGGTGCACACAACCAAGGCCATTAAGACCTATCATTTCTGAAATGCTTACCCTGAGCCAGGCTGTCCCATGTGCCAGCCAGTCAGGACAGTGTCTTGCTGCCTCCCACCCTCTCTCCTAGCCTCCAGAGTACTTTGACCATGGTTCCCCAGGTTCCTTCCATGCAGTCACTTCAAATGATGTTGTAGACGTACACATTTAGGAGTGAATTACTCAAGAGTGCTAACACTGTTTAAAGAGAACAATCCTGCTGTGCCTACAGTTTAAGTCCTTGCAGATAAATCTTTATTTTTTTCCCCCAATTGTAGAGTTAATGCTAACTTCATTATAGCACAAATATGTCACCAGATATTCTACAGGAGGGCCTTCCCGTGTCACTCAGTGTTCGAGAGCAGAAGGGAAGGCTTGCTGGTTTGTATGCTCTGTGCTTCACTCTGCCCGTTTTGTTGAACTTTGATTTTTACAGTTGGCCATTTTGAGTACATGGCTTTGCCTGTCATTTTAAATAATTTTCTTAACAGTTTTAAGAGTGGCTGGGGACAGGGACAAGGCCAGGGTCATTCTTGACGCCCCTCAGAAGGCACTTGCTAAAACACTGTCCAGCCCCAGGAGATGATGCTCAGATACAGTGGGAGAGAAGGCACAATAAGTAACAGGTGACAAGTCCTGAGCTTGCATTTGTCTGTCAGTACGTGATGTCTTTAAACACTCCCACAGTATGCTTCCGAGGATGCTGAGCTTCTCCTGGTCGGAAATAAGCTGGACTGTGAAACAGACAGAGAAATCTCCAGGCAGCAAGGAGAAAAGGTGCGTGAGTGTGGGTTCCCAGGCAGCGCCTGCCCTCTGCAGCCCTCTCAGAGCTCACTGGTGTGCCGCCAAAGTACAGTGGGTGCAGAGACTGTCCAGGCTTGCCCTTCCCATTGTTCACTTCCTGTTTTCTTCTTTGGGTTCATTTTGACGCAGAGGGCAAAAGCACATTAATATATACTGTATTATTATGTAAGTTGGCATTTTATACAGAACAAGTGTTTGGAGGTTATAAGATTTGGTTTCATGATTTTTATCTCTCCTGCCTTGGCTTTTACTAAGGATCTAATCATAGAGACACAGTGATACATTTTAAGTGTCAGATACATTGTACATTTAGACTCTTACACACATAATGGGATTTAAAGGTCTCTAGAGATCTGTTCTATACATTGCTGTTTACTTACGTGAATTCGCTGTCCCTATGAACTCAATATTTGAGCATAAATGAACCTACCCCCCCTTAGTGGTAAACCAGAGTCTGTGGTCCTGTCAGAGGTGCAGCCTGGCACACGCACACGGTGTGGGCGGCACCTCATGGTTAAAGCAGGCACGTGTCTTCTCAGTTTGCACAGCAGATAACCGGGATGCGCTTCTGCGAAGCCAGTGCCAAGGACAATTTCAATGTGGACGAGATCTTTCTGAAACTCGTTGATGATATTCTGAAAAAGGTAAAAAAAAAAAAAAAAAAAAAAGAGTGGGTGGGTAGATGGATGTGTCTGCTCAGCTGGCTGCCACGGTGGCTGTTGCTCATGCATGGGCTTGTGGAATCCTTAGAGTCGACAGACATTCTGTTTGCTTTGCCTTGAGATAGAATGTTCTGTGGTGAGTAAGGCTGTGAGAAGCTGGGCTGTGGCTCAGTGGTAGAGCATTTGCCTAGCTTCCTTGAGGCCCTGGATTCCTGGGCAGTACTGTGTACATAGATAGACTGGGCCTGAGAGTGTAGTGTTGTGTGCGGTCACGAGGCCCTGGGTTCAGTCTCCAGCACTATATGTAAATAAAGTTCCATGTTTATTTGACACTTCCTTTTCTTTTTCTTTCTTTTTTTTTTTTCTTCTTTGCCACAAGAATTAAGTTTAATATGGAGACCTTGAGCAGTGTGCAGTCTTCCTAGCTTAGAGAAAGGCCACTGCCACTTGCTTCCCTCAGGCCCCGCTCTCCAGAGAGAGTCCTTTGCAGAGGATGCTGGGCAGCCTGACAGATCAGCAACAGTTGGATGTCTTCCAGCCACTATTTAATGTTCACCAGAAAGGTGATTCTAGGAACTCTGAAACCACCTGAAATCGATAGATGACTCAGAGTAAAACAGCTGCAGCGTGTTTGTGGCATTTAATGACAGCTGTGGGTGTTCATTACAGACACAGTTTTTTTTTTTTTTTTTTTTTCCTTCTAGGTATTTTCCTCAGAGTTTCATTAAATTTGGCAGTGTAGAAACTTCAGTGCAGAGGGCTGTTAAGCACTAACCAAATATGTTACTAAGGCCCCAGGACCAGCCCGTAGAATCTCACAGATGTGACATGAATCAGAAGTTTCTAATGAACAGTTGTTTACGTACCTGGTGGAAGTTGCTTCTTTCTTTACACAACAGACCAGTTTTCCACTGAGTTTTCATCATAGTAGATTCTGTGCAAGGAAATGGTGGTTTTTATCATAGTGCTAGGAACCAAGCCTTGGGTCTTTTCACACATACTGGGCAAACACTTCTCACCGAGCTGCGTCCCAGCCTCTTCCAAAGAACCTTACAAAATACTTCCAAGGCTGAAGAGATGGCTCAGTGGTTAACAACACTGGCTGCTTTTCCAGAGGACCCAGGTTCTATTCTCAGCACCCATCTGGCATTTCACAACCATCAATAACTTCAGTTACCAGAGATCCAGTTCCCCATTCTGGCTTCCTTGGTTAATGGGCATGTGGTACCTAGACATACATGCAGACAACACACCCATACACATGAAATCAAAGTTTTTAAGACATTCCTGTCACTTGCAAGACTGAGGTATATCTGTGCTCTCTTCTCCTTTAGATGCCTCTCGATGTTTTGAGAAACGAGTTATCCAATAGCATCCTTTCCCTACAACCAGAGCCCGAGATCCCACCAGAGCTGCCTCCACCGAGACCACATGTCCGATGCTGTTGATTTGATACTCTGGAGATGGTGCAAGCAATTCCTAGAAGGGGGAAAACATTCTGTTCTGCACTACAATCACGTGACAATTTCCTTTCGCACTTTGTAACCCAAGTCAGCTATACACTAACTTGTAAATATGCAAATACGCAATCCTGGGTAAGGTTGGGTTATATAAGTTACACACTTCCCTTCAAATTATATTTCCTCATTACCCCAGTGTCTAGTGTGCACACACTGGGAGACGTAGTACTTCTAATATGAAGAATGGGAGAGAAGAAAGATGTAATATTTCTCAAGTACTATAAATGTCCTTGTTAATTACATTACAAGGCAGACACTCCAATGAGAATAGAGGACCTGGTGCTTCACTTGCTGTTTCAATGAAAATCTACAAAATGAAAATCTGAAGATTTTTTTTGAAAAGGAAGACATGACAACCGCCTTTTCTTTATTTATGAGGCTTTCTCCATGTAACATCTCAAGGTTTGGAGTGTCTTTGCCCCAAAGCAAAGCTCCCTTCACAGCCACCAGTGAAATTGCATATGGGCTAGTGAGAAGGTTTTCCTGGATAGGGGACTGGATTGGACTTGGTCCTGTGGCTGCAGAATCCTGGGGGTTGGTTTCCCATTGGCGGTGACCTGCTTTTAAGAATGAAAAAGAGTCAATAGAGAAAGAACCGAAGGGCTGGGATTGTAGCTCAGTGTTTGAGCATTTGTCCAGGATACATGAGTCTCTGGATTCAGTCCCCATCATCACAAGGAAAGAAAGAGATAAAGAAAAAGAAGCATTTTTGAAACTATAGAAAAGATTTTAAAATCACACTGCTGTCCTACACAAATCCTGTTTAAAGGGATTTTAGGAGTTACATTTTAGTATATCAAGGAAAATACATGCATTTGCCTAAACATTCTGTATCTTTGTAATGATGAACTTCTCCCCTTGATGGTGAAGCTTATTCCTATTAAGCCTAGACTGTGTTCGAGTTTTCTTGTTTTTTTTTTTTTCCTTGAGGGTTTTTTTTTTTTTCTGGTCTGATAAGGAATTTGTGAACTCTATCTTTGGTATATCTTTTATTAAACTGCACTGTTTTGTTTAGTCAAGGTAAATAAGTATGTATTTGAATAACTTGGCGTGTCTTGAGTGTTGTGGTATGAGAAGCATCGTGGTCTTTCTACACTAATGAAGTGCAAATAAAATTTTGTATTTATGAATGACAGTTGAATTTGCCATGTGTTTGTGCAGTTATAAGTTACACATGCCACAGTCTCTTTCACATCTTAATCTTCTGAGTGTTTTTTGGTAAGAAAAGCATGATGTGCTTGTTCTATGGAAAACACTGGCAGTTTCTGGAACTTTCAGCATGGATCTCTCACACAATCCAGCGACTCAGTTTCTAGGTTTGTGTGCACTCAGGAAGCAGATCGGGTATCAGACAAACTCTTCCAGCAGTGCCTATGGCACCAGTCTTCACAGTAGTGCAAAGTCAGGAAAACCCAGATGGCTGTCAACTGAACAGTGGGGAGTCGCACGTGATTCAGAAATAATGGATACTATTCAGTGTATACGCAGGAGGCAGTGCCAGAAATACCGTGGCCAGCGTGGTCTACCTAGCACATTCCACACCAACCGTAGCTACACAGCAAGACCTTGTCTCGTATCCCCTCAAAAATATTTGTTTTAAATCAAAGTCAGTCCACCATATACTGTGATAACAATGGTAAGGTGTAAAAACCTTAACGTCGTCACCCTAAGTAAAATGAGCCAATTACAGAATGACTACTATATAATTCCACTCTGTGTGTCCTGAAATTCATAGACCGGACTATGATTATTGGCTCGGTGAAGAGGGCGGGGCTGAGAGCCAAAATGTAATGGGTAGAGAGGATGTTGGGAAGGGGCTGGGGCTAAGAGCTAGGTTGTGATGGTAGAGTGAGAATGCTGGGAAAAGGGGAGAGGCTGAGAGCCTGGGTGTAATGGGTGGAGTGTTGGTAGGGAGCATGCTGGGAAATGGGGAGGGGCTGAGAGCCTGGGTGTAATGGGTGGAGTGTTGGTAGGGAGCATGCTGGGAAAGGGGGAGGGGCTGAGAGCCTGGGTGAAATGGGTGGAGTGGTGGTGGAGAAGATAAAAGGCTGTGGAGATGGATGTTAGGGATGGTGTCACGCAAAAAATGTGCTTAAAGATATTGAGCTCCTGCACCAAAAATGATGTAGATGCATCAGTATAGAGTCCTGAAAAGACATTTTTACAAACGTACCATAGTCTGCGGTTTGTCACCTCCAGGCCCACTCTGTTCTTGCTCATACTAGATCCCGTTATGAAGCCATACTTGCCAGGCTCTCCCTCTTCCTGATGAGAAATGCAAGGAACTTGGGGAAGGAAGGGACCTGGTTGCCATGTTGATGTTTACATCTCAGTGGGCACCAGGTGTGGTGGCACACGTACCTGTAGAGAAATCCTACACTCGGGAAGCAGAGGCACAGAAGTACAGAAGGCGCCTGAGTTACAAGGCCCTGTCTTGAAAAAGAAAGCCAATAGCTGGACATATATCTCTGTGTTTAAGAATACTTGCTGCTCTTGAAAAAAAAACAAAAAAGAGTTTGGTTCCCATCACCTACCTCAGGCGGTCCGCAACTGCTTGCAATCCCAGTTGCTAGGGGGCTCCTAGGCTTCCTGATCTCCAAAGGAATCTATTCATATGGTTCACACATATGCACATGTGGCACACATACACAATGGTGCACATAATTCACACAGGCATACACATAAATAAGAACAGTCTTTGTTTTGTGTCCCCTGCCAGCATGTGTATCTGCCCTCCGAGACATAAAAGATGGGGATCCCATAGAACTGGAGTTACAGACTGTTGTGTGGACACTGGACATGAGCCTACGTCCTCTGGGAAACATCCAGTGCTCTTAACCACTGAGCCATCCCTCCAGCCCTGAGAAATAATATTTAAAAACAAAACCCAAGGTCCAGCGAGATAGTACAGCTGGTAAAAGTACCTGCCACACAAACCTAACCCCGAAACACACATAAAGGTAAGAGAGAACGAACCCACTGCAGAAAGCTGTCCTTTGACCTCCACACGCACCCAGGAGTACAAGTCACACACATAAGTGAAATAAAAAACGGAAGTGTCTGTGGGCAAGACACAAAATTTCCTAAACCTTGCAAGTTTTGTTTCTTTAAAAAATGGTGCAACAGGTGCTGCACCAATTGGTGATGAGTGCTTTTAACCCCAACACTCAGGAGAGAGAGACAGATGGCGCTCTGAGCTCAAAGTCAGCCTGGTCTACAGTGTGAGTCCCAGGACAGCCAGGGCTACACAGAGAAACTCTGTCTCTGGGGGGGAAAAAAAATTGGTGCAAGTCCAAACACAGTTCAACAACTAAGCATTAAAATGCTTATTTCACTGTATCCTAGGGTATACTGCACCAAAAGAGAAATCCATGATGTTTCCCAGGTAGGCCAGCAATGAGTCTGGTCCCCATGTCTATCTCAAGCCTTGTAAGGCAGCAAAAGCTTAGCTTGTATTAGTAAAGCTGACACTTCTGCCTTGGCTTTTCAGCCCTTTAAGGATCTTAACCCTGCAACACCCATTAGTTCCGAACATTGTAAAAAAAAAAAAAAAAAAAAAAAAAAAAAAAAAAAAAAAAAAAAAAAAACAGATTAAAGTCCAGGACCAGCTCGCAGCCTGTACACATGCCCCTTTGCTGATTTCCACCACTGCCTCTCTTCTCGGTTTGCCTTTTTCTGCTCCAGAGGAGTGTGAGATCTGTTGGCCTGCATCCAACTGCCATCCCTGGCCTATCACATTTTATTCAGATAAGATGTCACCACCTTAAGGACCGGTGAGATGGCGCAGCAGTTAAGAGCATTGACTGCTCTTCCGGAAGTCATGAGTTCAAATCCCAGCAACCACATGGTGGCTCACAACCATCCGTAATGAGATCTGATGCCCTCTTCTCGGGTGGGTGTCTGAAGACAGCTACAGTGTACTTGAGTGAGCAGGGCCAGAGTGGGAGGGAGAAGGGAAGGGTGGCACAGAAATGTCACCACAGGGCTGGAGAGATGGCTCAGTGGTTAAGAGCATTGACTGCTCTTCCAGAGGTCCTGAGTTCAATTCCTAGCAACCACATGGTGGCTCACAACCATCTGTAATGGGATCCAATGTCCTCTTCTGGTGTGTCAGAAGACAGCAACAGTGTACTTATACATAAAATAAATAAATCTTTAAAAAAAGAAAGAAAGAAAGAAAGAAAGAAAGAAAGAAAGAAAGAAAGAAAGAAATGCACCACTAGAGGAAGTAGGAATGAGAATATAGCATCTCTGCTACATCTCTTTTTTTTTTCCAATCTTCTGTTGGTCTAAAATTATTTTTAGATTTTATTTTAAGGTTATAGCACCAACAGCAGCAGCTGATTACTGTTTGCTGGATGCCGGGCCTCATTACACAAGGCTCACAGACACTTATCCTCACAAGTCCTCTTGTGAGCTGGGGTGGGGGTGTGAGGGAGATACTCACTCATCTCTTACCCTGTATCTCAGTAGGAGAAATTGAAACACACAAGTTAAATGATGTTTAAGTAGTCAAGATTTGAACCTATTTAACCTAGTGTTAGAGACCAGACCTTAACCACTGTAATTCAGTGTGCTAGGCACTGAGGATGGTCTCGGGGGTCCTAGTGCGCCTCCCAAAGGCTCTCTGGCAACCAGAAAAAAAAAACAAAAAAACAAAAAAAACCCTGCAAGCCTGTGAATTCTCCTCCACTGGACTCACTCCTCGGTATGGATCAAACCTAAGGCTTTACATACACTAGGCTATTACTCTACTGCTGATGTATGTATGCCCCAGCTGGTCTTTTATGTCAGAATTATGCCCAAAACAATAAAATCATCTTCAAGTCTCTTGGTTGGCTTCTGTAGCCCTCAGTGTCCATCCTCAGAACATCCTAGACACCCCTTTCTCTGCTTATCTTTCTCTGCTCTGAGGAGTACGAGATTTGTTGGCCTGCATCCAGAGGCCGTCCCTGGCGTATCTCATTTTATTTAGATATGGGGCCACATGCCTCCAGGGAGGACCTGCCTTCCCTCAGCCAAGGAATAACTCTTGACAGGTATCCACCACCGTGTGACCCACCGCCCTTTGCCAGCAAACCTCAGCTCATGCCTGCCGAACATTTGTGAGATCGCTTTTTAAAGAGCTGTGTGCTCAGGTGTTCAGGGAGTGATCATCACGGACCGCTTACAACTCTGCCAACTGTCCTGGAGCTGTCAAGGAATCCTGCTTTAAAAACGTTGTCAAAATATTAGGAGAGTCAGATGAGAAAAATGGAGAGAACCCAAGTCCTCCCACTTTCCAGCCACTGTGCTAAACCTGAGCCTCTGGTTTTCTAACTGATGGTTCATGTGACTTTCAGTTGAGATCCTCCCCAAGCTGACAGCATTCTTGACTCCAGGGTACCATTCAGCCCAGTGGTCACTACACACACACTCACCCAAGTTCAACCTAGTTCCGATGACTCCAAGCTCTAGGGCAGACACTCCTGGACTCTGAAGAGAATGCCATTTCTATGGATGGCAGGTTCACTCTTGGTAAGGTGTCTCTTTCCTCATGACTTTCAATGGATTCAGTCAATCCAGTCCAATCAAAATCTCTGCAGGATTCTTTGCAGAAATCAACAAGCTAACTCTGAATTTTATACACAGAGGCAAGTTTTAAAAAATTTTTTGTGTCTTAACTTACTGAGACGTTCATTATCTTACTTACATGTGTGAGTTGTACTCCTGGGTGCCAGAGAGTCCCCATTCCTCTATCTGAGGTTACTAATTCTTGTCAATCTTCACTGACAGGAGAGGAGAAAGATGAAACAAAGAGGAGACAAAATGAAACCATTCAGCAGGGTGGATCAACTTGACACAGGGAGAAAGGATCATGAGATCTGCTTTAAAAGGAACTTAGGTCTGTGCCTCTGTATGAAAAAATTGCCTGGGTTCAGCCCCCAGCCCCACAAAGCAAAACAAACAAAAAAAAGTATTGGGAGCTGGAGACATGAGTCGGTGGTTTAGAAGTGTTTCCTGATCTTCCAAGGGACCAGAGTTGGGTCCCCAGAACCCACCTTGTCAGGCTACTGAAAACTGCTTAGCTCCCTCTTGCCTCTGTGAGCACCTGTATTCATGCCACATGCCCATAATTTAAAATAAAATAAATATGTTTTGATTTTTTTTTAAAAAAACACAATGCTAAGTCAACAATCACATGTTACTCTGTATTTACAAGTTTTATATTTTCTGTATCAGTTAAAAATTAACTCGAAAGAAACTAACTCAAAATAGATTCTAAGCCATAAATATGACATCTAAAACCAAAATCCCTCCTGAGGTAGATTATGGAATTAAAGGGCAATGAATGCCAAAGGAACAGATTGGCCCCAGCCAGTCCAGGTTTGCTTTTGAATATTGGTCTCTTTGATCTCTTTTCCCCTTGTGCTAACCTGTTTTACAAAAGCCAATATGAGAAACCTGAATACTAAGACCTGGCGTCATCCCACATTCGATCACCCCCATTGGCGTTATAATCTTTCACCAGACATGAACCAGTTCTACCGTCTGCCTGGTGCTTTTTAAACATACGGATTCTTCTTAATCATCTTCACGGCTTGCCCACACTCCAGGCTGTGCGTGTGAACACAAGCTTCATATCTGATGTTCAACTTTATCAAAAATACACATAGTGCAAAGCCCTTCCCGGCTTCATCTCCAGGTACCTGTGCAGAGAGCAGCAAAGCCCCTGGCCAGGTTCCCTGGCATTCTTTTCTCTGTCTGCTCTGGTGTCCAGCTTTCACCTGACGTGACTTAACCAAGCTTTTCTCGAATCCGGTATTACCTGGGACAAGAGATGTTATCGGATGCACCGTAAGCTGAATTTGTGTGAATTTGTGTGTCTTTTCTGTGCCTCACAGGTAAATGCTTCGTTCGTCCCCGGGCTTGGTTTTGTTGCTGCAGTAACGTGAAGTTTCCACTAGGTGGAGGCAGAGCACCAGTGATTGTATTGCAAACATTGTTCTGTAAACTCATTTCCAAATACAATCTTGAATATTTTACACTGTATGTAAAGTGGATGCATAATTAAAACTTATAGATTGAGTATCACATATAATCAATAACGGGAATGTGTTTTTGTTAGACTCTAGATCTTTGCAATAGTTTTATCTAATAAATTCCATTTGAACATAGAGACAATTTCCTAAATACAGGACTGAAGATTTTTTTAGATATAAAGACATTCTAAGCCAGGCAGAAGTGGCACACACCTTTAATCCCAGCACTTGGGAGGCAGAGGCAGACGGATCTCTGAGTTCGAGGCCAGCCTGGCCTACAGAGTGAGTTCCAGGACAGCCAGGGCTACACAGAGAAACCCTGTCTTGGACCAAATGAACAAAATATCTAGAAGTAAGCAGAGTACAATACAATATACAGATATACAAAGTGTGATAACAATAACAATCTTAAGGGTAATTCTTTTTCTTTCTTTCTTTTTTTTTTTTTTTTTTTTTTTTTTTGATAAAATGGGGTCTTTTTTTTTTGTTTTTCGAGACAGGGGGTTTCTCTGTGTAACCCTGGCTGTCCTGGAACTCACTCACTCACTCTGTAGACCAGGCTGGCCTCGAACTCAGAAATCCATCTGCCTCTGCCTCCCAAGTGCTGGGATTAAAGGCATGCGCCACCACCGCCCGGCGGGTAAAATGTTTTTTATTGTTTTGTTTTCGTTTCCTAAGTACTATTTAAGGAAGACAGCCATTTTTGTTTGGGGTGTGTGTGTGTGTGTGTGTGTGTGTGTGTGTGTGTGTGTTATGCATGTATACGTGAAGTCATGGGGTGTGCACATGCATGTTCATGTGGTCATGGGGGCGGAGCATGACCACATGGGTAGATGGATGCTTGTGAAGGCCCAGGTTGACATGGGAGACAACCCTGCTTTTCCATCTTACTCAATGAAACGGGGTCTGTCTGTCACACCCAGAGCTTGCCTATAGCCTAGTCTCCCTTAGGGAATCACCCTGACTCTTCTGTCTGGGTTGGAGCTACAGGCCAGCCACCATGCCCCTCAAACATGGGTACTGGAGGGTCTATCTCCAGTCCCCTTGCATACATGGCAATCATTTAACCTCTCTGAGCTATCTCCCTAGTCCATAGTTGGATATGCCAGTCAACCTTAACAAATGTCTCAGGAGCAGTGAAGGAGAGGAATGAGCCAGCCAGGAGTGCTATGGATAAGAAAGCTCTGTAAGCCAGACAGGGGCTGGTCCAGAGGCTATTCCTAACAACAGAATGGATTGTATACATGGGGGATATATTATATACACACACACACACCACAAACACACACACAAACACAAATACATACACATACATATACACATATATGTGTTTCTGAGAGGCTGGGAGGAAACTGCACCATCAGGTTCCATGTGAGGAGCAAAGTTGCTCGGAGTTGAAAACTGAGATCAAGTGTCCTATGACTCCTGAGATTTCGAACCCAGTCAGTGCTCACAGTGGAGTTAGGGTCCCACCGACCCCAGCTAGCACATAGTGTTCTCAGGGAGCAAGGAAGGGAGTCTAAATTTGTCTGTTTCTCTTCTGAGGACTTGGAGTTAGATAGAAAATGTGCTAGAAGAGGCCCCAAGTTAGGATGAGGAGCAAACAGGAAGCAGGACAAGCAGGTGAGGAGACACTCCCTTGCCTCAGACCAGTAGCTGTCACCAGAAGCCCAGGGCCAGACTGCCCTGGAAGTTTTCTGGTATTCTGTTCTGTTTGGGTTAATCAATTGCAGAATTGGTTTTTTTGTTGTTGTTTTTTGTTTTTTGTTTTGTTTTGTTTTTTTTTTAGAACATAAATTGCCGGGCGGTGGTGGTGCACGCCTTTAATCCCAGCACTTGGGAGGCAGAGGCAGGCAGATTTCTGAGTTCGAGGCCAGCCTGGTCTACAGAGTGAGTTCCAGGACAGCCAGAGCTACACAGAGAAACCCTGTCTTGAAAAACCATTAAAAAAAAAAAAAAAAAAAAAAAAAAAAAAAAAAAACAAACCCACAAAGATCAAACATCTAGCTGAATAATTAGGTTATTTAAATATTTAAATTGGATCTTATCATTTGATTTATCATTTAAATAATTTAAAATTTGTTTAAATAACAAAATAAGTATAGTTATTATTTATACAAATACACATTATTAACTTGAGCTGCTTCTTTTCATTTTTTTCCCCATTCTGATAGGTAGATGGTGGCATGTCACCGTGCTTCCTGTTGTAGCTGTTGCTGTTTTGTGATGCAGGGACTTCCTGTAGGTTAAGCAAGCACTTTATTACTGAACTGCACTCCCAGCATTCACTGTGATCTTGGTGCATTTTTCCTATTTCTCCAGTCACTTGCTTTGTCTTGTTGATTGTGTAGCGCCTTTTACATATGTTAGGTGCTCTTCTGAAGTGTTTCTATTGAGCTGTGAATGTTAACATGTGATGTGGGACCTGCTGTCTGTGCAGACAGTCTTGAAAAAGATGAACTCTTACTTGGTGGCAGCTGGTAGTAGTGGCCAGGAGAGAACAGACGATGTCAGCACCGAGGTAACAGGGGCATAAACTAACTCCATCCCAAGAATGTCAGGCTCTGCGCTTTAAAAAAAAAAAAAAAAAAAAAAAAAAAAAAAAAAGTAAAAAAAAAAAAAAGTTTGAGGGCGGCTGTACCACAGTGCTGTTTGATCTTTGCGCTCAGATGAATTTACAGAGAAGGGAAATGGACCACTCTTCCTCAGAGTAGCCCGGATAAGACAATCCCTCTGTGAGCTTGTGAGCTGTGCTTCCCTCTGACTCACGCCTGTGTGTGCAGCCCCTGGGAAGCCATCCCAGGACTCCTTTCTTACAGGAAGAGCCAAGGACAGGGCAGTTTCTCCCTGGGTGGTGCCTGGTAGGCCTCTCTCCGAGTTGGGGGAGGGGAGATGGCTGGAAGGAAGATGTCCTGAGTCCTGGCACGCTTTTGCACCTGCCCAACCCAGCACCGCGTCGGCCTGCTCCTCTGCTCACGTGCTTCTCTGCATTTTGTGTCTGACATCATTGAGATGATTCGTTGCCTCTGGCATTAAACTCATGCTCACATTCCAGGAAAGGTCTGATTTCATAGGGGAAAAGTCTCAATGGGAGCGACACAGAATCCCCCAGCGCCCCGCAGTCCTAGATCGGAGACTATCAGGTGTCCTGCCTGCCAGAGCAGCAAGCTGTGACTTCTTTGGAACACAAGCCTGGCTTTGTTACCACTGAGGTCACTTCTTGCACTGCCCCAGATTTCCTGCAGAGGGAGCCAGCTTGAGTCTTCTTGCGGTCCTTTCTCTTTAGCTAAAAGGATCCAGGTTGCCTATGCCTGTCTTAGACATAGGATTTTAAAGTCACCCTCGATGACATCCCGTCAACCTAGCCTGTTTGAAGGTCCAAGAGCTGGTCCCCTTCAGATTCTTGTAGTTGCTTTTTCTTGTCTGCACCACTGTTCAATATGCATCATCAGGATTCGACGTAGGGAGCCCAGCGGAGATGAACGCTTGGACAGTCTACAACCAACTGAAAGTCCATTCCAGCCGGCTGCGGCTATGCTCAGGTATCTGGGTCCTAAGTTTGGTAGCCCTGAGTAACCAGAGTACAGGGTTGTTTTGTTTTGTGGGTTTTCGAGACAGGGTTTCTCTGTGTAGCCCTTGCAGTCCTGGAACTCACTCTGTAGTCCAGGCTAGCCTTGAATTCATAGAGATCCTCCTGCCTCTGCTTCCCCGGGGCTGAGATGAAGGTGTGTGCCAGCATCACCTGGCAGCAGATAACCTGGCAGCAGATAGTACCTTTTTAAGGCAAAAACAACATCCTTGAATCTCGCTCCGCAGCTGCAGGGGTCTTCACAGAGACAAGCAGTTTAACAGAAGCCAGTGTAAGTTAGCTGAGGCATCTCAACCTCGTGTTCCTAAAACACACTCGTGTAATTTTCCACAGGATTCTCCACCAAGGGGATCAAATTCTGGTTACAACTGAAATAGCCCCAGCAAGAATACAAGATGGAAGAACCTCTGTACTGGCTTGCCTGTCACATCCACTGTCACAGTTTATAATTTTATAACCTAAGTGTCTATGATTCACTGAAGAATGATACCCTGGACTCAAGTAGTATGTAAACGCAAAGAGTGTTTTATTCTGCAGAAGTCCAGCATGCTGGCGTCTCCCATTACCAAGATAGAGAGACAACCAAGTGAGCTTTGCAGGCCTGATTTAAAGCACTTTAGGGGATTCCAGGGTAGATGACCTTTATCTTGCTCCATCTTTAGAGACATTCCTTTACTGGGGCATGTGGGCTGGAAACTGTTGCTGGGGAGGTCTGGAAACTGTTTCTGGGGAAGTCTGGAAACTGCTGCTGACCCATTGTCCTTGCCTCAGGCCAGGTGGTGGGGCAGCTTCTGAGGCCTGGATTTGCCCAGTTCTTGGAAACAGAGATTTAGGCCTGAATTACCAATTTAAAGCCTGTCATGGAGTCAGCCTAGCCTTCTCAATAATTTTTCCTTCATTATTAAAAAAAAAAAAAAAAAAAAGTGACCACATATATTGTACCTCTACCCAAAGCTGACTCGGGAGCCCCAAGTCCACTTCTGTCCCTGACAAGGCCTCTTGGTCTTTTTTCTCTCAGGCTGCCCATCCTATCTGCCCTGTGGCTACAGCAAATAACGACTTACCAGGTCAAGGTGTTCAGAGTGTGCTGCTGGGACCTTGGGAGGCAGTTCAGGCAGTTGCCTCCCTAGCCTTTCATGAACCTGGTCCTGGATGGATCCCAGCAGGTCTCTCTGCCCTCATTTCCTCTGTCAGTAGCTGTACCAGTGAAGTTCATGCCCAGCTGGGGTTTACCTAATGCCCTGGGTCGTTTCCCACTGGAGGACACAGTCATCACTCCATCCACACAGCAGCTGATTTAAAGTCAAGAAGGAACATCTTCAAGCAAAATGACAGTCTTCACTTGGTATTAGGGATCTCCACAAATGACTGGCTGTAGAGAGGGAAGAACTCAAGAAATTAGAAGAGATACC